>NC_046166.1:45271966-45571966 GCF_011064425.1 Rattus rattus | reverse complement strand
CACACACACACACACACACACACACACACACACTGGATAAAGCAGAAATGGCTATGCCACTTTTCTCTATTGTTTTCAGCCTTTTAGATTTTAGAAAAAAATCTATGTAAGAAAAGATTATAGATAAAATGTTACATAAAGGGAAGTAACAGAAGCATATAAATAACAAGTTCAAAACAGCATTAAGCATGTAAGCTCATTAGAAGTTCAAAGCAACAGTTTTTTTTTACATAGCCTTACTTTATCATAGTGCACACCTGTGGCTTCACCCTTGGTTCTGAATGTTTTTCATTTAATACAAATTTGTCTTAAGTCTATATCTATCTCTTTTCTTAGTATTGTGAAAGTTCACTGTAGTTCTTATTATGTGGCATTTGCTTACGATTAATGAAGAGTGGGCACATTTTATTCTCGATTCTAATTTTATTACTTCTTTTTAGCAAAACAATTAAAGCTATCTCTTACAACTTTCTAAAATGATTTGAATCAAATCAGAAATTCTATGACATCATTAATTTATCTAAACAGCATTAACTCGTGAAACTTCATCTTTATGTTGATCTGCAGAAAATTTGCTCAACAGGGTAGGCTAATGTACATGAATTCTTAGGCTATGTAACAATGACAGGAAAGGCATATCAGTTACAAGAAACAATCCTGAAATGAAGTCTCTTGGGACCTTGTCAATCAATGCTCACCCATCTTCGGCCATGAAAAAGATGTGGACCACCTCTAGGATAAAGTTCCCAGCTAGCCTTAGGTTCTGCTATATGGCTTCTAACAATGAAATATCAATAAAGATTCTTTTTGGTTGGGTGGGGGAAGACATCACAACCTAAGGAACTGTATTAAAGGGTTACAGCATTAGGAAGTTTGAGAACCACTGCTCTAGAGGATAAAGAATTGATATAAAAAATAGGATACTATTGTAACCACTACCTCATCAAATAGAAGTAGTCTTGGGACTGGATGAAGGACTGGAAGAAAAAGAGAAAGTCTGGATTGCTTGGAAGTGTTGTTGGTAAAGCAAGTACATTGAAGGTGCTTCTAGTGAGTTCTCCGCCATATATAGGATCCAGTCTTCAATAGAGATCATATGGTTCTGGTAGGACCTGGTGATTCGGTTGGACCTTATGTGTTCAAATGTTCAGGGGAAGGTTAAATTTGCTAAATAAAAAACCTGGATATTCACCTGAGAATATTTTTTAAGCAAAGTTTCTTAACATGCAGCCTCAGCTTTTCCTTATAGCCTGTAGTAAAATATGAGACAACAGAAAAAAGAACAAAAACTTGAATATACAGAAAATTCTCAGCCCCTCAATACTTCAAACACTAAGGAAGTATATTTTAGGGAGAACACCAAAGATAATACCTAGGCAATCATTCCATTATAAGGTGGCTCGTGAAGTCCATGTCCATCAACATCACAGCCCCAGGTAGAGGGCCAGATGGAGCATGATCAATACTAATAGTTTCAACTAGAGATTGGGGCAGAAATAGGACAAAACTGAAGAAAGGGGATCTGACTTCTGGAATTCCTTATAAATATTAGAATGGAAAGAACTGTCCAGTGGCAATCATTAGTTAATCCTGAAGAGGGAAGAGTTATCCCAAAGGTAATTAAAAATTCTGTGAGCTTCTGTTCTTACTCAGGCTTATCTTAGGAGACAAGATTGTTTTTGGGTTGGCTGCATATGGTCATGATGCCATCTAAAGGTTTTGAGGCCAACCTGTAGCCCAGGTATATAGGTGTAGGCTTAATGCCCAAGGCTATGAAGGTGATGCCACTAGCTAGGGCACCAGGAAAAGAACTGCTGCCCCAGCTCAAGCCAATGACGATGTTTCTTGAGTATCTCAACTTAAGACCTTGACAAGTGTCCCTGATCCTTTTTGTCTTTTCAATTTCTCCTTTCTGAAGTAGGACCGTCTGTCCCTTGTCTGACTCATGGTTATATTTTAGAGTCATTTTAGAATCATGAGATATGTCTGTGTCTGGTTTCATTGATTCACAGCCAAGCAGGACTCCTCTATGTAGGATGAGTCATATCTTAAATCTCTTACACATTTGATTTAAATGATATTTAAGTCAGATTTTGGACTGGTGTGATTTTTTTCGGGGGGGGGAGGATGAGTAGATGTGAACGAATATTTAATTAGCTCAAACAGAATACTGACAGCACACCAAAGAAACAATCCCACTCAAATGTGTCTTTTTGAGCGAAGGTGTTTATTGGGGTTACATAGGTTTAACTGCATGGATGATAAGTTACTTACAGAGACACGTGACTCAGTGACTACTATGTCACCAGAAAGCTTGCCTCAGTATCGGTGATGATTCAACAAACCTTGCATCCTAGAGCTTTTTGTATAACTTGCAGTCAGCTCGGCCAGTTGTATAATGTCTTCTCTCTTTTCTGCTTATATAAACTTGGAGACATGCCTTGTAAATTCAGTAACTTCTGTGTTTTCTGAGCTCTGTAAGTTGTAGGACTTGTCTGAGCCTTGCATGTGTTATTAGCTAAGTGCCACAGGTACCTGTTCTTCATCCTGAAGGGAATGCTTCAGTTTGAAGGAAATGACTACACAATGGGGACACAGGCCGAATGCTGCAAATGGACTAAAGCTTTCAGACTGTTGGGATAATATGCATATATTTGGCTGGTGAAAAGGCTATTGATCAATTTGGGGGGGTTAGAGGGTAAAAAGTTATGGACAGAATTGATTTATTCCCAATTTATACGTTGAAGCATTCTCTCAACCCAGTACTTTACATAGAAGCATTAGAAACATAAGACTTTGAAGACTGTTTTCCTAAATGTTCTATATAAAATAATGGAGATATTAGAGTGGACCCAAGTTTAATATGACTGAAACTCACATAAAATGAGGAGACCAGGACATACAGCAACACTGGAGTGTATATGTATATGTATATGTATATGTATATGTATATGTATATGTATATGTATATGTATATGTATATGTATATACATATGAAGCCATGAGAGAATAAACAGAAAAAGTGCTGTCTAGTTACTGTTCCATTGCTATGAAGAGACACTGTGTCCAAGGCAACTCTAAAAAGAATGTGTTTGCAACCCCATAGGAAGAACAACAATATCAACCAACCAGACCCCTAGAGCTCCTAGGGACTAAATCACCATTCAAAGTGTATACATGGACCGACCCATGGCTTCAGGAGCATATGTATCAGACGATGGCATTGTTGGGCACCAATGGGAGGAGAACGCCCTGGTCCTGTCAAGGCTTGATCCACCAGTGTAGGGGAATGTCAGGGTGGTGAGGTGGGAGAGGGTGCATGGATGGGAGGGGGAGCATCCTTATAGAAGCACGGGGAGGGAGGATGGGATGGGGGGACCAGGAAAGGAGATAACATTTGAAATGTAAATCCATAAACTATCCAATAAACAATGTATTCCACCAAACTCGTGAAAAATCTAAAAACAAAAATGCATTTGACTAGGGGCTTGCATTAGAGCAGTAGCTGAGAACTTTTCACCCGATCTCTAGACTGTAGGTAGAGGGGCCGGAGAAAAGGAGGGAGGGAAAAAGGTGAGAGGGTGGGGGAGAGAGAGGGGAGGTTGGAGGGAGGGAGGGAGAATGGGCCTGGAGTAAGCATTTAAATACATGAGGCTATGGGGATCATTCCTACTCGGTCAACTACAGGTGCCCTATGTAAACTGTAACCTCCTAGGAAATCAAACTCCATGTCATTGTCTTAGGCATCAAGCTTCAAGAACTGTGCGGCTGCATGGAAACACACTCTTCTTTTAACCCGTCAATCTCCGGGGTTTGGTTGTGTATCTTGAAAATCACTAGGCAGCATCACTAGACCTCTGCAACATCCCCTCATCATGCCCTCATGACAAACAAAAATGCCTCCAGATATTGACAAATGCTTTCTTGGTGATCAGGGGTCTCTGCTCTAGATATTCAAGATCTAGTAACACCATCACTACAAAGTTGCACGGGTCACTCAATGTTGAGACTCATTTTTGGTGTTACAGTGCTGTTTAAATACTGGAATTTGCGTTGTCTCTTCTTTTGTACTCCCCTTTCATGTTCTCCTTGTCGTGCTCCTTCATATTTTAGTGTCATGCCTAAATAAACAATGGGAGTTGACATACAACCTCTTATTTCCTGACTTTTCTCCTGCTTCCAAAGTGTGAATTCCCACACGTCAATTTTCTAAATAGTTTTCCAGAAACTTCTATTTCATTATTGCTACGAACTCGACTACATTCAAAGCCAAATATATGACTTCCTCTAAATTGTTCTTTCTGTATTTCCTGTCAGCTAAGCAGTTCTTTCCAAGTTCATTCAAAATGAATTTTGAATGCCTTATGATTGTGTAGTTTGGAATAAAACAAAGTCATTCAAACAGGTTTAATATGATGTTGTAAGCACAATGATAAAAAATATACAGAAACGCCTATGTTCACATGTTGAACATCTTACCTAGGTAAGGATTTTGGAGTGACTTCCTGTAGGAGGCACGAACTGAGCATGGAGAAAGCAGCCCAAAGACAATATTGAATAAAGTAAAGATATTTTAGGAGCATTAAACTGTTTATATAGTAGAAAAAAGAAGAAAATATTCTCAATATTTTCCCAGAATAAACCACATTAAAGTAAACATGCATGTGATATATCCAATATTTATGTGCATATACATATATATATATATAATCTTTTGAGGCTATCCTTTGTGTTTATATGTGTGCACATGCATATGAATGTGTTACATGTGTACATATTTCTGTGAGTGCATTGTATGTATATGTGCTTTTGTATTATGTTTATATTATTTGTATGTATGTGTGTGTTTACATACAACTGTGCACACATATTAAGGTCGCAGGTGGATCTCAACTGTTCTGTTGTATCACTCTCTGGCTTATTTACTTAAGGCAGTGTCTTTTGCTGAACATAGAGCTAGCCTGGGATCCTCAGTACCAATCCCCTTGCCTTTCATCCCTACAGTGTTTGGGAAATGTGTGACTAGGCAGGTGTACGGTCCCATTCATCTTTTAAAGTAGGTTCTGGGGACTGAACTCAGTCCTCTTGCTTTCATTACAAGCACTCTTATCCAATTAACCATCTTTAGAAACATTTCCAAATTTCAATTCATTGATTTAAAGACAATGGACTTTAGGCTAAATCGCCTTCCACAAAGCAAAAGCACCAGTTTATCTTGACTTCACAAATGTACAATGTTGTTTAATTCTTCCAGGTGGTCTCAGAATTGTTTGGCTAACTATTAAAAGAAATTTTTTTTGCTATTTTAAATAAATTGTTCTGACAAAGTTCTTCAAAAGCACCAAAATCCAAAAAAAAAAAAAAAAAGATACATCACTGGAACAGGCTGTGACTGGGCACAGTTCCATTTGTCTAGGTCAGGAGGTGCTCGGAGCCTCTGAACTCCGCCTGCCCTTTGTGAAGCCTTCAGAATGACTGCGGAGCTGCCTGCCTGGACCAGGCAAAAGCCTGTCCACTCCCCGATGTGGCTGTGCTTATGGGTTTTCTACGAGCGCCTCCTGTTCTTCTGAGACAGCTGCCATTTGCATGCGGGCAGAGGGAGCGCCTTCACACCGTTTTTGTTTCTCATGTCTATGTAATATCCAGCAGACCAAAAAATGTTGTATATGACTTACATCTTTCTTATTGTTCTTTAAACATTTATTTGGAACATTGAAACTTTTCCCCTGTTTGTATGTATGCTTGGACATTTCATTGGAACCTAGGGCTAGAATTGAATGTATGGTGTTTGCTGCTATTGTTGTTTTGCTTTCCTTGACCCCATTTAAGTACGAAAGTACCATGCACTTGTAAATTCTGATTTTCGTTAGTGTTTAAATAGCTAAACCTGATATTCTACCTTTAAATCGTGTTCTGCTGCTATCCTTTAAGAGTCCATAAGGATATTATTCTTCACTTCCACATTTAATTTAAACCATGATTTGTCTCTTCTCCCAGCAATTTTTTCAAATAGCACATTATTTTTTATGACCCCTCCAATGGTCCTTAGTTTGTGCTGCCATTTTCTCATATTCCCTCCCTCCTCCCTCTTAACCCCCTCATTGGAGTACCCCATTCTTATAACCAGCTCCCAATTAATCTATCTATAACTATCTATTTTATTTTCCATTCCTTGGGAGATCCAACCATATTTCCTTATTCTATACCTAAACTCTGTGGTTTGCTTATTGAAGATTAAATAGCTAATCTTTACATACAAGTGAATAAATACTATATTTAGCTTTCTGGTTCTGGGCTATCTCTCTCAGGATAAATTCTCTCTCTTTATCCATTTAGCTGCAATTTTTATGATTTCTTCTTTTTAGTTTTTAAACTATAGAGTTATATTTTATTGTGTAACTATATCACATTTTCTTTATTCATTCATCCATTGATGGCCATGTATATATATATATATATATATATATATATATATATATATATTACATGAAAATTATTCTGATGATAAATGTCTATTCTGCCTACTTCTCTTTAGAAAGTAGCCAATAATAGCACAGTGAAAGAATCACATGAATAAATATCAAGAAGTCAAGTAGGAAAGAATGCACTAAGAGAAAGGAATACTGCAAAAACCTTGCCCCCTCTCAGTAGTCTCTCGTTGATTTAGCTGAGTATCAACAGTACAAAAGACAGATGCCCATTAGGCCTCAATCCTACACAAAGAATACAAGCAACTGAGGAGAGAGAGAGAGAGAGAGAGAGAGAGAGAGAGAGAGAGAGAGAGAGAGAGAGAGAGAGAGAATGGCCATATGGCCATGTACGTACTCTGAAGTCCCAAAGAAACCTGGGACAAATGTCTAGCTTAAGTGCCTACTAGTGTACCAAAGCACAAAGTAGCCCTGGCTCCTCTTTCTCTCTAATTCTTTACAACCCAGGGCCCTCACTTCCTTCACCTTCTCTTTCCGATATAACCCAGCCATTTCAGCCATGTGCTCTGTCAATGCTGTTGGCTCCTCTCCTGATTCATCATTGGTCTCTTTGCCTTCTTAGCACTCTTCTGTCTCTTCTTTCTCTCGCTTCCTCTGCCTCCTTCTCCTCTCCTAGCCATGTTCAGACTGGACCCTTCCAGATGCCTCTGACTCTGTCCCTCATATAAAATATGACCTCAGCCCTACCTTGGAGGAGCCATGTCCTCATTTGCATTCACATACAAGTAGCATTATATGAACTGAATGGGTTATACTTAGTTATGCACATGCATATACATATATTCATGCAATATTAGTGAAAAGAGAGGCCATGAATTTGAAGGAGAGGAGGGAGGGGTAAGTGGAGGATTTGTAGGGAGAAAGGGGAAGCAAGACATGTGATTATATTATAATCTGAAGAATAAAAAGGGAAAAATAAAATAAAATAAAATAATAATGATTATTAAAAAGGGTGGGGGAGCATTTCTTTTCCTTTAGTAGCCAATAGCTTTCCAGGACACCATATCCATTTACTCTAATTTTCATAAAAACTTTAAAATAGGTATTACTGTCATCTTTTGCAAGCAAAAATGTCTAAGTCATATGATGCTTAAATAGCAAGCCCAAATGACAGAATATATTTGCTCAATCTGATTTTTAGGTCTGGTGAACCAGCTTTTGTGCTTTTTAACCGGCTCCGTCTCCTCAAGATAAGTTATTTTCATATTGCTTCCAGTTTGAAAAAAAAATACAAATATTTCCAACTAGGGCCACATTCTTAATATATTTTATTAGCATAAAAGACAAACTTTTTACTTGATTATCCATTGATAATATTCACTGTTAGTCTTCTGTAGCATGTTTTTCCTGGTAGCTATTGCTCTGTGGACTTCATGTTCATGTAACAAAGGAGCATTGGCTTTTAACTTTTTTCATGTATGAAAGTAATGCAAGCCCCAAGAAGTTATACTTCAGAGTAGTGTAACTCACAGGGCAGAGAAAGTAAACTGCTAGGTCCTTATGTTACCTATCTTTGTCCCCAAGAGCTATGGCAGGAGAACCTGACCAATCCTAGTTATATATCACAAGGGCTTTCAGGATCCAGAAACTTGCTCTGCTCATTCCTTATATTCTCATATTATACATCCATGGGGAGTGATATTCACCAATAATATAATAGTATTTTATAAACATTGATCTCCAATGTTTATTGACCAGGTTTAACTTCAGAAGGCATCTTATTACTCAAAAGGGAAGGAAGCAGAGTCCATCCACACTTCCTGCACCTAGAACTTTCTTCAACTTCTGTGAAAACTTGAATTTACTTTCCCTTTTCTCTTTTGTTCTTCTTTAAATTTGATTATTACTTTATAAAGAGGCAGAGAGCCCATCACTGACTATTTCATATCTTTGTAGGATAAAAGGAAGCTGGAAATTAAATTTACTGCTGGAGTATGTTTGGAATTAGATGAGGTAAGGATTGAACACTTGAATTTTTGCTCCATTATTTCACTGCTGGTGGTAATTTGGCATTTCTTTATAGGTACAGGTGAAGAACAGCACCTTGCATTAGTAATTCAAAGCAAGCATTACTGCAAATGCCATCTTCAATAATTTTTCATTAATGTGCAATTCCAATTGTTTTTAAGACTAGAAATTGGCTCATGGGTGAAAGTAAAAAGAGAAGAGAGGGTCAATTTTCAAGCCATGAATAGTGACAAGTGAAATTATATGGGGAAAGGAAATCAATCCCACCAAATGGAACAGGGCAAAGGAGGAGCTCAAGTAAATGAATCATTACCCACAGGAATCCATTTTCTCCACATTTGTGAGCTAGTGTCTGAAAAAGGACTTAGCGCGTCGTAGTGCTCCACTGCGAATGAAGTATTATCAATAGATTTCTAAGCAACTTCAGAGACTCTGGCTGACTACTTTCCTGGGTACAAGTTTTCCATTGCTGGGGGAGTAAATCCAAGAGTTTCAAAAGAAAATGACTCTACAGTTTTATTTTCTTCTCTCATGCAAGATCATGATTCTAAGGTAAGGTAGTGTTCAGACTGGTGTGAACATCACCAGTGTACATCATTTGTGTACATCAGCTATCAAACTGTACAGAGTAGTAGCTAGGACCTGTGCATTAAAAGAGTCTAATCATGGCCTCTAGTCAGCCTGACTGGCATGGCCAACACGGTGAATTCCTGTGTCCTTTTCCTCTCCCAAACACTGAAGGTTAGCCTGGACTTTCCACTAAGTTCTTTTCGTCTCACATTCTGCAATCAGGAAAGAATATTTTTACTTCCTTTTACTATATGAGAGCATTAGCCTTTTTCTCTAAAAATGTAATATCTGAAATTTAGACTCTTGTCTGATAGACATTAGAGGAGAAAAAGAGGAATATTCTGGAACTTTCTACATCTGATTATCACTGTGAAATATACTCCAGCTTTTTAAAATTTAGAAAGAATTTGAAGAATTGGGTTTTATAATATATCTTACTCTGCCTAAAGAGCTGAGGTTACTATGTGTCCAATTTTTCTTTCTCTCCTTCCTTCCTTCCTTCCTTCCTTCCTTCCTTCCTTCCTTCTTCCTTCCTTCTTTCCTTTCTGTCTTTCTGTCTTTTGAGTGAGCATTAAATTTGGCAGGAAGGCTATGTACTGTTTCTTAGATTATTCTGAAATTCTGAGATGGCACTTGGCCATCTAAAGTGGTTAATGCCATTATGCATGTGTACTTGCTTAAGTTGTCCAATGAGATTCTGTTTGTCTGAATAAGTTTATGCTCCTTGAATGTAGTACATGCGCTCTTAGAAAATTATTGCTTATCCTGGGATCATAGCCCTGATTATACTGACGATGCTGGAGCAACCTGGTGCTTGATTGGTAGGATCTTGTCTACACAACAGACTTGATTTAGCTAGAGAATCAAATGGCACCTGGCCACAGGAATGGAAAACACTTCAATGTAGAGTTTTTCAATGACTATTTCAATTTGGAAGGCAATTGAGGAAGAGGCAGTCTTATTACTAAAATGAGAGAGTTTAGAAAAGAGGAGAAATAGAACAGGAAATTATTTTTTTAAGGGAAAGGAACTGAAAAATTAGATTCTGCTTGTCTGAATAAAATATTTGTGACAGTCAGAGCAGACAGGGTTTTGCTGCTCTGAGCAAGTAGAAGGGACTGCTCTGGTATTGGCGTTTTCCAAGGACAGATTGCTGGGGGCTAAAAAGATTTTTTTTCTGAAGGATTTTTTTCCCCTTAGCCTGCCCCTTTCTAGCTTTTCATATATCAATCAAATGTATATTCCATTCAAAAATTTCATTTCTTCAAACTGGGTTATGATGTTAAGGAGGGGAAAGCTGCTTAAATTTCAAGAAGCAAATAGTCCTCTCTCAGATCCAGTTTCAAGGATAAAGATTCCACTTATTCTTTAGAAAGATGGCACACCTTAAGCTTCATGCTACCTTTACTAGAGGGTTTAGGGAACCACTCAATGAATTTCACAACCTGCAGTGACAGCTCTTACCCTCCTAGTTCAGAAATAGAAAACAACGCACATAAATGTAAGCGATCCACTGCTCACAAAGACGAACAGAAATTCGTGTTCACTATCTAATACCAGACGTTATATTTTCGTAGGATTTTTCATTGGTTCCATTTATTTTGTATTGGGCAGAAGACCCACCTGCTTTGATACTGCTAAGAAAGAGAGGGAAAATGGCAGACTTTGTGACTTTTATTTTGAAATACTGTGCTGGTAATAGTGGCAGTGCCTGGCTCTACCCAGTCTGCCCTTCCAGAGCACTGAGCTGCAAGGACAGGCAGGGAACCCCCTCAGAAGATTCTACTGTACATAAAATCGTATTTCTTAAAGTAGTAGTACTCATCTGGTCGTGAGCATTCTGAAGAACCAAAGCAAGGGCAACGGGATTTAAAAGAAGACCTGATCAAATCCAAGCAACATCTATTGACTTCCTGATTTTTTTCTATAGATAAGTAAGGAATAAACTATCAGTTGCCTACTCTGTTTCAGGCATAGATTTAGATTGAGAGTGAGGAAGACTGAGTTCTAGTTTCTCAGATGTAAAATTGCTTTTGTGATGGTGTCAGGGAAAGAGATAAGAAAAAAAAAGGAGAGAGAGAGAGCAAATGAAGCTAAGGCTGAATCCTGAATGAACAAATATTGGTGGCTTTAAATATATGAAACAACATTAGACAACATCGAAAGACATTTAAGAGGCAGCCTGTTCTTTTTCCTCGTTCATATGCTGTGAGTGGAATGGCTACAACAGTGGTTGATTATTTACTGACAAGGACGATTTTAGCTAAGACCAGCATAAGATAAAGGATAAAATTTCAACTCAGCACAAGGCAGACTCACCTAGGAACAAGAGTTTCTCGACAACAAATCAGGCTGTTTTATTTTTTAAAGCACCCCCTCACCACGTCAACTTTATAAGTGGTTAAATTTCCTTTACGCGTGGGAGAGAAGCAATTTATATATCTGTTGTGATCGAAAGTGTTATCCAGATGGCCTCTGTAATAGAAGATTCCAGGCTTGTACATAAACTGAAAGCGGACTTAACTTCAAAATGAAATGGACAGAAGAATGCTTCTGCGGCTTTGATTAAATAACTCTCCAATGGTAGATACATGGAATAGCAAAGCTATTTAAATCATTAAATATAATTAGTACGCTTTCACTTGATCTCATCTGGAAAGTGCATAAGATATTCTTGATAATGTAAGACTAAAAGGAACACAGGAAGGAGGGCAGAGAGGCTGTAGGAGGAAAGACACGCTGAGTGCCTCATCACTACTAAATATAACAGACATATGGGACATCTTACCAAATGCCAGGGTTACAGCTGAGGGAGGAATTTTACATGAACTCTGTAGGGTACAGAAAGACCACACATAACTAGGAATCTGTCTCCAACAGAAAAACCAGTTTTCTCCAATGAAGTCTCAATGAAGGCATACAATGTAAGGACTAACCACACTTAGGGCAGGTTCCATGCCCAGTAGATGGCCAATTTGACTGATACAAAATGAAGTCAAATACACTTTTGGAGGTTTTTTTGTCATTCATTTATTTATGTATTTATTTTTAACCATACAGGTCTTTTGCTTGTATAATATAGTTTTTTGATTTTATAGGCTTTTAGTGTGTGTGTGTCTTTCTAATGATTTTTGTTTGTTTTGTTTTATTCCTGGTTGTTTTTAACAGAGAGAAGAAAAGAGAGAGAGAGAGAGAGAGAGAGAGAGAGAGAGAGAGAGAGAGAGAGAGAGAGAGAAGAAAGAAAGAAAGAAAGAGAGAGAGAGAAGGGAGGCTGGAAGGGTGGATAGATAGGGAAGATCTCAGGGTAAAGGAGTGAGGAAAAATTTTGATCAGAGTATATGTATGTAAAAATGTTATTTTCAATAAAAGATATTATCGAACAAAGTTTGCTCCTCCATCTCTTTATGCACTCTACGGAATTTATCTGCTCTATGTTCACATTTATATCCCAAATGGTACTGTTAACGTTAATTTATTGTTATGTCAGCAACACATGTTATACTAACAATTCCCTATTATAATGGGTGGAAAGATTAACTTTCTTACTCCTTTCTCAGTTTACTTCCCCACTGTTTTCTGCTCTCACCAGAGTCCTGCACCTCCCTTGTCCCCACATTTCTTCTGGCTCATTCTCTACTTTCCAAGCCGTGTTTTATCTGGTGCCACAATGAGTTTCTGAAAAGGCAAGAAATAAGAAAATCAAAGGGTCATTGATAAAAAATTATAACTTGAGATATAAGAAAAATGAATTTTCAATTCAAAATACTAAATCTTGTGCCATCTTACTATATATAGTTCAGTGAAGATGGGGTGCTGAGACATTCAAACCACACGATGTTTGTCAGACATGTACTTAGTTCCGCCATGTGTTGCCTTGACAATGTTGAAGCATTTATATTTGAATTGACCTGTCCAGCAGCTTCACAATACATATACTTGTCATGTTACAGACATGCAGGATTTCTTTTCCTCCCATATCCTTTCACTTTCTACTGCTGGAATTTTGCTCTTTGTCAATTATTATCTTAAAATTGTTAATTTTCTTTAAGAACAACATTATATTGCCTGTCCTTGTGTGTGGATCGATAGGAAAAATCCTAAACCAGTATAAGGATGATATCTATTTAAAGACTTAACAGACATATTTAATAACTATACAGAACTATGAGGAAAGGAAAATGAGCTGAAACCATTAAATCTTAGTCTCTTTCACTCTTTAATATCAAATAACTTATAAAAATCACACCCATCTTTAGTTTCTTCTGGTATTGTTTTATTATTGCTATTCCTTGAAGTGTTACATCTTTTCTATTTTTATCCCTCCATAGCTATCATTACCTCACTGATTTTTATGTCATTAACTTAAGCAAACTTGTCATCTTTTGGAGGCCTCCTGCCAGTCTCATCCAGACATTATTGATGGCATCGTGGCTTCCCTTATCCACATTGGTGTGTACAGGATCCACATACCCTTCCCTTTTGGGTATTTTTTCTATAGTCTTTGAGTAAATCATGAAGTGAAATTTTTACTGCCGAACTTATTTGGAGTTTTGAATATCCAAAATATCCCTTCTTCCTTAAATATTATAATATTCAGCAAAATTTAGTTTCTTGGCTTAAAAAATTATTTTTCTTATGTTCAAGTTAAGAACTTTTTCCCATGGTCTTTTTTGTTTTGCTTTTTTTTGCCTTTCTAGAAATTCATTCTAGTACTAAACAGGAGACTGCTTTGAAAATAGACAATAGACCAAAGGGAATGAGAACAAGGACTAAGGAAACTGCCAGGAGTTCGAGGGTGGAGATCTAGTTTGACATCATATTGGTTGTAAGCCTGTTTTGGTTGTATTCAACTCACACATTTCCAAGCCCGATAAGATGGGATAAATGAAGTCATTAAGACTAGACTTGGCAATTTCAGAGTTACATTTGATAAAGACCCTGGTTCATGCAGTTGAACTCTGGGACACTTTTGCCAAATTTAGTAATAAACTTCTTCACTTTTGTCTTGAGCTCTTGGATCTTCTTTTGCTATCACAAAAGAAGCGTTTCATTTCATGTTTTTAATGTATCACACTTGGTTTAGTCCTGGGGTTTGTCCATCTTTTAGTGTTTAAGCACTTCCTGCATTTAGCAGCTTGCATTTTTAGTGAAACTGGTTGCTATATGGTTATATTGATTTGAATTTACATACTACTGAAAATGGAGTGATGATATATTCAAGAAGGACTTAGAATCTGTGTTGACAGGATATGGGACATTACTAAGAGATGATTTCTAATAAAGGTAAGCACTAAGCTATTTACCCTTGATGAATGGTAGTGAGGGCTTCTGAAACAGAAGGAAGAAATGCTAGAATACTGATTAGAGCACTCATTTCAGAATATACATTTTGGTTGTGAATGTGTCAAAGCTTATTTGTGATACATAAATTGCTAAATAAAGTTGTATTTATAGAGTTGAAAGAAAAAGTAATGTCTAATCTGGTTATACAGATTTGAGCACCAATTGAATTTAGGTAGAACTAGAAGTCCCTGAGAGATGGCTGGGCATTTGCAGAATTGGTGAAGAGAAAGACCCATGACCTAAAAAATGTTCACTGCCCAAATTGTGACAAGACAAAGATGAATCTGTCGAGGAGCAGATGTGACTCTGTGTGTGTGTGTGTGTGTGTGTGTGTGTGTGTGTGTGTGTGTAAAATCAGCCATATATTTGCATACTTTTGTACATAAAAGCAAAGGAAAGAAAAATTATGGCCAATGGTATAGGTTTATTCTGTGAAGACAAGACATCAACAGTTACTGAACTTCACTAGTAGTTATGGACACTTGCTAAAATTCTAGGGTCCAATGATGTGTAGTATGATTGGATATATGAGTGGGAGAAAAGAATATAGACAATATTGAGACTATTTTAGTCAAATTTGGGTGTGAATAGAGCTTTTGGAAAAAGTGGAAAGGAACAAAGGGCAGAGTCATGTTCCTTTTATTCTCTTGTTTGTTTTTCAAGACAAGTTGTATTTGAGTAATACTAACAAATAATGTATGCAGCCCCCTCTCCTCCCAAATCCCTTACACTTCTTCACCCATCCCAAACTATAATCCAAATATACTATCTGAAAGAAAAGCTATTTTCAATTTTAAAAAATGCTTGGTCAAAAACAACAAAACAAAACAAAACACATGTTTAGAATGCAAATAGATGTTATATTGTTTTAAGAAAGAGGGTTCGTCCATCATCTTACCAGCCATAGACAACTGTCTAGGTTACTAGTTATTTCCCTCCTATTGAGCAGGCCTTGAGTTTAATTAGATGGTTGGTTACACACAAGATACAAGTGCCACTGATGCCTTCCTAGACATAGCTTGACAATGCTATCCAATTTTGTGCTTCACAGTCCTTTATTCATTATAACCCAGAGTGTTCATGTCAAAGTCACAGGGTTACTAAGTGATAACATTAGTGTTCAAATCCTCTGCCTGAATTAAAAACTATTCTCCTCTATTTCTTCTTTGAAAATCTGTCTCAGCCAGCTCCTTGACATCACCATTTATAACCTGAGAGAAAGGATATATCTGGTTCTTTACTTCTATAGTGATAGAGAGTAAAGAATTGCTCTTACATTTTTAAATTGACTATAAAAATAATTTTTAAAATGCAATGGTATTCCATGATGTGAAAAATGATAAAACATTCAAATTTTATATGGTTTCATTGGCTAAGAGCAGTAGCAATGCTTACTGATTCATATGTCCCTGTGGATATTTTAGGTTTATTGTAGAAGAACTGATTAGCTGTGGCACAGAGGGTAAGGCTTTCAAAGCCCCACTATCTGCTCCTTGTAGGCATTTATTGCTATCTGGCTCTTTCTAGAAGGAGTTGTTAAAGTCATACTGTCTCATGGCAGTAATTTTGGTCGACTCTGATGCAGACAGTAAAAACTTGACTTCCAACATGGCAGGGAATGCAGAAGAATTGGGATTTGGGTTAGTATTGTGCAATAGGTTTATAATTCCTTGAATAAACAGGAATACACACACACACACACACACACACACACACACACACACACACAACAAAGGGTGTCTTTGCTAAATTACTGATCTTTTATAATAGAACTAAAGGTTATTTCCTAACTGATTATTTTTTTTTTTTTTGGCTCTTTTTTTCGGAGCTGGGGACCGAACCCAGGGCCTTGCGCTTCCTAGGCAAGCGCTCTACCACTGAGCTAAATCCCCAACCCCCTAACTGATTATTAACAGCTGAGATAGAGTCGTGAAGGGAGGTATTGTTGTGAATATAATAAATGAACAGTAATTTTAAGAAAAACTATATTTGTAATTCTGCATATAGGCAAGCACATATTTTCACATAGTGGGAAAATTGAGAATTATTGTGGTGGCAGAGCTGAATTTTTATCTTTAGAGCAGGAACAAGTCAATAATCACTTGGTTTATTTTTTGCCAATCTATGATTTTTAAGGAAACACTTTAATGCAATAGAAAAACAAAATGAGGGAGAATATGTGATCCAGAGACCTAGAATACTGTCATATTTCATGAACATTGCACACCTTCTTTCCTGAGTTTAGAGTGTCTAATTTTCCTGTTCTCCAAAGGGTAACCTTCGCACAGCAGGTTGACTCCCAGGTGTACCCAGCAGTTATGGGCAGTTTATTGTAAGAGAAGCTGGTTCACAATATTCCTGAATAAAAGTATAAAAGAAATGGTAGAAAATTTAAAGAATCCTGTTGTGTTTTAAACATCTTTTTTTTTTTTTTTGGTAACTTTCAATGAGTGGTTAATTTTTCTTAGTTAATTCCTTTTTGCATGTTATGATTATATAACTGCAGAGAAAGTACATCCCTATGTCTGAATTTTAATTGTTCAATGAATGACGATAATCTACATTTAATCTTACTAATTATGTAAATTCATTCAGTTACTGAGTTACTGGTATTTAATTTTCTTTGAACTTTCTTTCCTTTTTTTTTTGGTTATCAAAGGAATGGAATTTTAATTGATGTTGTATTTTCTAACAATAAGTGATTTTTTTAAAAAAACAAATGCGAGAACATTTAATAACTACTATTTATTAAGTAGCACCACAGAGATTGCATTTATATTGCCAAGTGTGGAATTATGTAGCACCATGGAAAAATGTAAAAATACAGAGATATATTTAAGAGGCTAGATCCCTACTTCCTCTTATATTTGGTTCATACTACATTTGTCATATATTTAGGTCCCTTTCTTTGCTCTCCCTTATCCTTCCAAAGTTACGTTGGATGTATGTATAATTTTTCATATTATGTATAATGGATTTTTTATAAAGATGCAGTATTTGTACTGTTATACCACAATCCTTTGTGGATCTCTTTTCTCTTTTACTTTTTTTTTCATTAGTTTATTTATTCACTTACATCCCTATCAAAGCGCCCTTCTTTCTTTCCTCTCAGTACCACCCTTACAAATTCCTCCTCTCATTACCCCTTTCCTACTCTGAGGAGGCGGGAAGCCACTCTTAAGTACCACCCACCCCGGGTCATCAAGTCATAGCAGAACTAAGAGTATCCTCTTCTACTGAGACCCAATCAGGCAGTCCACGTAGGAAAAGAGGTTCCAATGGCAGGCAGTAGTGCCAGTGACAGCCCGTGCTCCAATTGTTAGTGGACCCACATAAAGACCAAGCTGCACATCTGCTGCAAATGTTTAGGGAACGTAGGTCTAATCCATGCTTGCTCTTTGGTTGGTGGTTACATCTCTGTGGGTACATGTTAGTTAGTTGACTCTATAGGTCTTCTTATGGTGTCCTTGTCCTCTCTAGCTTGCTCACTTCTATCCCTAACTCAATAAGACTCTCTGAACTCTGACTGATGTTTGCCTGTGGGTGCCTGCATCTGTTTCCATTAGGGGTTGGCTCTCTCACAATTTGGGCCAATCCTTGGTTGGCTGTTCACTCATTCTCTGCTACCTCCTTTTCCCTACACATCTCCTAGGCAGGACAAATTTTGTGTCCAAGGTTTTGTGAGTGGGTTGATGTCCCCCTCTTTCACTGGAAGTCCTGCCTGACTACAGGCAGTGGCCAGTTCAGTCTCCATATCCCTAGCTAATATTAGTCTCAGCTGGAGTCAGCCCCATACACTTCTTGGAGTCTTCCCTGTCTCATGCCTCCCCCATACTCCCAGAGATGCCCCCTGCAGATTTCTGTTCTCTCTCCCAACCCTTTCCTCCCTACACCCAAACCTACTCCTCATCATCTCCTTTCCCCTCCTCACTCCAACTCCAACACTGATATCTATTTTATTTTCCCTTCTGAGTGAGATTCATGCATCCTCCTTTGAGCAGTCTTTATTAGTTTGTTTGGGTCTGTGTTTTGTAACATGGTTATTCTGTACTTTTTAATGTTCACCTGTAGGCAAGTACATACCATGAGTATCTTTCTGGGTTTGGGATATCTCACAAAGGGTGATATTTTTTAGTTCCAAACATTTGCTGCAAATTTCATGACATCTTTGTTTCTATCATCATCATCATCATCGTCATCATCATCATCATCATCATCATCATCATTTTATTTCTTTTTTATTTACATTGCAGATTTTATTCCCCTCCTGGTCTACCCTCTGACTGTTCCACATCCCATATCTCCTTCCTACATCCCCTGTCCTCATGAGGATATCCCTACCCACCTCACCCCACCAGACAGACCTCTAGACTCCCTGAGGCCTCCAGTCTCTTGAGGGTAGGTTCATCTTCTCTGACTGCACCCAGTCCCAGGAGTCCTCTCCTGTGTATGTGTTGGGGTCCTCATATTTGCTGGTGTAGGCTACCTGGTTGGTGATCCAGTGTCTGAGAGATCTCAGGGGTCCAGGTTAATTGAGACTGCTGGTCCTCCTACAGGGTCATCCTCCTCAGTTTCTTCCTGCTTTTCCCTAATTCAACCACACGAGTCAGCAGCTTCTGTTCAATGGTTGGGTGCAAATATCTACATCTGATTCTTTCAGCTGCTTGTTGAATCTTTCGGAGGGTAGTCATGATAGGTCCCTTTTTTGTGAGTGCTCCATAGCCTCAGTAATGGTGTCAGGCCTTGGGGGGCCTACCCTTGAGTTGGATCCCACTTGGGGTCTGTCACTAGATCTTTCCTCAGGCTCTCCTCCATTTCCATCCTTGCAGTTCTTTTAGATATGAATAATTATGGCTCAGCTTTTTGACTGTGGGATAGCAACACCATCCCTCATTTGATGTCTTTTCTGCTGGAGGTGGGCTCTACAAGTTCCCTCTCCTCACTGTAGGGCATTTCATCTAGTGTTTCTCCCTTTGAGTCGTGAGAGTCTCTCACCTCCCAGGTCTCTGGTAGATTCTGGAGGGTCCTTCCAACCTCCTACCTCCCGAGGTTGCCTGTTTCCATTCTTTTTGCTGGCCCTCAGTGCTTCAGTTCCTTTTCCCACCCAATACCAAATCATTCCCTGCCCCCACCATTCCTTTTCCCACCCAGGTCCCTCCATCCCTGCTTGTGATTACTTTTTCTCCCTCCTAAGTGGGATTGAGGTGTCCTCACTTGTGTCCTTCAGCTTGTTGAACTTTTTGAGTTCTGTGGATTATATCTTGGGTATTCTGTATTTTTTTGTGTGTGTGACTAATATTCACTTATTAGTGAATACATACTATGCAAGTCCTTTTGGGTCTCAGTTACCTAACTCAGGATGATGTTTTCTTGTTCCATTCATTTACCTACAAAACTCAGAATGTCCACGTTCTTAATAGCTGAGTAGTATGCCATTGTGTAAATGAACCACATTTTCTGTATCATTGTTTTGTTGTGGAACATCTTGGTTGTTTCTAGCTTCTGGCTATCACAAATAAGGCCACTATTAACATAGTGGAACAGGTGCCACTGGGCCATGGTGGGAACATCTTTTGGGTATATTCCCCAGAGTGATATTGCTGGGTCTTCAGGTAGATCTATTTCTAATTTTCTGAGGAACTTCCAGATTGATTTTCAGAGTGGTTGTACCAATTTGCCATCCCACTAGAGGTGGAGGAATATTCTTCTTTCTCCACATTCTCACAATACCCCTTCATGATAAAAGTATTGGAGAAATCAGGAATTCAAGGCCCATACCTAAACATAATAAAAAAAATTTACTGCAAACCAACAGCCATTATCAACTTAGATAGAGAGATACTTGAAGTAATCCCACTAAAATTGGGGACAAAACAAGGAAGCCCACTTGCCCTGTATCTATTCAATATAGTACTTGAAGTTCTAGTTAAAATGATAAGACAACAAAAATAGATCAAAGGGAAAAAATTGGCAAAGAAGAAGTAAAGTGATCACTGTAGATGATATGTTAGTATGCATAAGTGACCCCAAAAATTCTACCAGAGAACTTCTCCTGCTGATAAACAACTTAGGCAAAATGGCTGAATATAAAATTAACTCAAATAAATCAGTAGCCTTCCTTTATACAAATGATAATCAGGCAGAGAAAGAAATTAGGGAAACAATTCTCTATACAATAGCCACAAATAATATAAAATATCTTGGGGTAACTCTAACCAAACAAGTGGAAGATCTGTATGACAATAACTTTACATCTCTCAAAAATGAAATCAAAGAAGATCTCAGAAAATGGAGAGACCTCCCATGCTCATGGATTGGCAGAATCAACCTAGTAAAAATGGCCATTCTACCAAAGGCAATCTACAGATTCATTGCAATCCCCATTAAAATCCCAACACAATTCTTCAAAGACATGGAAAGAGCAATTCTCAAATTCATCTGGAAAGGCCAAAAACCCAGAATAGCAAAAATAATTCTTAACAATAAAAGAATGGCAGGGGAAATCACCATCCCTAACCTAAGCTCTGCTACAGAGCAATAGTGATAAAAACTGCATAGCATTGGTACAGAGACAGACAGGTTGATCAAGAGAATAGAATTGAAAACCCGGAAATAAAACCACACACTTATACATACTTGACCTTTTACAAAGAAGCCAAAAATATATGATGGGGAAAAGAAGGCATCTTCAATACATGATGCTTGTCAGCCTGGCTGTCTATATGCAGCAAAATGAAAATAGACCCATATTTGTCACCTTGTACAAAACTCAAGTCCAAGTGGATCAAAGACCTCAACATAAAACCAGATTCACTCAATGAAATAGAAGAGAAAGTGGAAAAGAGCCTTGAATTCATTGGCACAGGGGCAAATTTCTTAAACAGACCTCCGATAGCTCATGCTCTAAGATCAAGAATTAATAAATGGGACCTCATGAAACTGGAAAACTTCTGTAAAGCAAAGAACATAGTCAATAAGACAAATTGGCAGTCTACAGGTGGGGAAAAATCTTCATTAACCCCACATCTGATAGAGGGCTAGTATCCAAAATATATGAAAACTCAAGAAGCTAGTCACCAAAAACCAAACAACCCAATCAAAAGTAGGGTATAGAACTGAACAAAGAATTCACAACAGAGGAATCTTGAATGGCTGAGAAGCACCTTTAGGTGCTTAGAAGTATCCAAAGTCCTAGTGATCAGAGAAATGCAAATCAAATTGACCCTGAGATTCCACCTTATACCAATCTGAATGGCTGAGACATTTTTGTTTTAAATAGCTGAGTAGTATTCCCTTGAGTACATGTACCACATTTTCTTTATCCATTCTTCAGTTGAGGGAAAGCTAGCTTGTTTCCAGTTCCTGACTAATACAAATGTGGATCTCTTCTTAAAAGGACAATGTGCTAGTTATTAATTTTGTGCTTAATTCAAGAGCTTTAGAAAGTGGCCATCATTTCTACTTACTTGATTTTGTTGAGCTGTGCATGAATCTTGGCATTCAGGGTAAGAACATTCTCCAAATAAACCTCTTAGGGTAGCTTGATTTTCTTTTTCCTTGCCCACAGTGCACATCTAATGCCTTATTGTTTTATTTTGGATCAGATTTTGGTTACTATAGGACATGTAGAATTGATGGACAGCAAGCACTGATCGATAGCAAGCATCGATGGACAGCAAGCTTGACAGCATTTCTTCATTACTCTCTCTCTCTCTCTCTCTCTCTCTCTCTCTCTCTCTGTGTGTGTGTGTGTGTGTGTGTGCGGGGACATGAGTGAATGAGTGCTTGCATATACATGTATATGACTAATTGATTAATGTTTTACCTTCTACATATTGACAAAGAAAAATAAGCTACAGAGGAAAGTGTAATTTTCCTCTGTTTTTGTTTTTTTGTGAAGAGGTGAAGTTGAACCACTATTAATATTTTCAAGTGCTAATACCCATTTCATATAGATAATCATATTTATTATTTTCAGGATTCCAGGAACTTGACAACTAATCCAAAGGCTGCTTATTTATCCATAGTTTTCTAGCTTTAAATTTATGTACTCATTGTGTGTGTGTATGTGTGTGTTTGTATTTGCATGCATGTGCATGCCATATATTTATATACATGGCATGGCATGTGGAAGTAAAAGGACAACTCATAGCTCTATGTTTGAAAGTCAGGCTTGTGTGGCAAGTGCTTTTATCTGCTGAATCATTTTGCCAGCCCTATTTTCCTGTCTTATCCTTTCCTTTTTCTTTTCTTCTCTTTTCCTTTCCTTTCCCCAGCTTTTATTCTTTTTGGTTTTCTTTTCTTTTCTTTTCTCTTTAATACCATAATCTGTTGAGTCAGCAACATCATGAGGCATGCTGCTATTTGGATAACTTCTCTCTAACTAAAAGTGATTCTAAACACTAAAATGAGGCAGAATTTTGAATGTAAACATAATTCAAAAATGTGTGCACCGTTTACTATATTTTAATTTTATTCAGACAGAATGAACATATGTCTCTTACTCTTGAATGACTGGGAGTTAGTGAAATCCTAGATAAACAGATATCTTGGTTTCAGTAAATGCTGCTACAAATTGATACTATTTCATATTTTTCAAAGGCTTTACTACTTAACAAATATCATTTTCTAATTGTTGGTTAATATATCAGGCATCGTGACCCATTATATTTTTAGTTTTCCTTTTGTCATTCAGTGACACATTTCTGAGTACAATAGTCAGAATAAATGTTAAAAAGTAGAACAAGTGGCTTATACTTTGTAATTTGAATGTATTTTAAGCCAGTTTTAATAAAAGAATACAGCTTTTATTCTTTCAACAGCATAATTACATCATTTTCTCTTTCCAACTCTCCTATATACTCCTTTTTGCTCTCTTTAAAATTCATGGCTCCCTTTCATTAATTGTTTTTATATGCATATATTCCTAAATATAGCCTGCTCAGGCCATATATGTTTCTCGTTATGCACATTTTCAGAACTTCAATGATATTGGGTAACCATTTGGCATGCTCTTCCCTGGGGAAGATCATTTCCCCCGCTCTCAGCATCCTTACTAGCCTTCAATTCTTGGTGTTTGGTTGAAAACCCAGGCCTGCCCACTTCAGCACGTCTGCTGTTTGGTCTTCGTTCAGTTCATGTTTAGATAGTAACATTGGTAAAACTATGAGTGTAGCATCACACAAATATGACATTTTCATCAATAAGCTTGCCATTCTTTCATCCAAGAATTGCAACACAAACGTAAAGTCCTGGTAGATATCTATTTAGCACTCCTGGCAGAAAACAGTCATCAGCTGGCATTGTTTAGTGCTGATCTTCGAAATAGCTTGAGACAGGTTTCCAGCGTGGGTCCCTGAAATCTACTCCCATTGCAGGGAATGGGGCACCAAGTGTTCTTATTCATTTAAATGTTCAGTGTTCAAGATTCACTTTTGAGAACTGTAAACTTTGCTTATGAATTACACAGTTTTAAAATTCCCTTATTACTGGAGCTGAGATTAATATAATTAATTCTACAATAACAGACTTTCAATTTTAAGCTGAGGTTTTGGAGGACAGAAGTAATTTATGGTGGCTGTGTTTATCTTAAGTGGCTACCATCCTGTCCTTGAAATAGTCATTATTCATTCATTTATTCAGTCAGGGAAGTAACCAATGAATACCTTTTTGTGTGTGTGAAGACTTACTCTAGAGAATGGTGAGAAAATAGTGAACAAGTAGTGTGAATCAGCAGAATTCTTGTGACAGGGAATGAGAAAGTAAGCATGTGAAGAAATACACTTATAAAATATAGAACTGCAGCAAGAAAAGTAAGGTAGAACTAATCAAATAGAAAGTCTTTCACATAGAGTGCATGCATGACCAGAACAAAAGGGGTAATGTAAGAACAAAGTCCCAAAGGGGAACAAAAAGCACAGAGACAAACACAGAAAGATCCTATAGTGGATTCAATAAAGATGGCTAAAATTTTTCACATTCTTATTGTGATAACTCGTATTTTTAAATAATTATTTTTAGAATGCCATACATCAATACTGTATTTAATAACTTCCATAACCCCTCTCCTTCTTCTGACTCCTTTTATACCTTCTATTTCCTTCCAAATTCATGACCTCTTCCCCTATAATTATACATATATATATGTGTACATATATATGTACAAATATATGTATACATATAATTATATATATAGTGTTACATGTATGTGCATTGTATATGTATGTGTATATATATTTATATGCACACATATAATGGATATCTATCTATCAATAGGCTCATTCATGGAGAAAAGTGAATCTCTCTTTATCAGTAGCCATGGATTGCCTATGCTCATCATTTAGAGGTGGGAACTGGTGAAATTTCCCTCATTTACATTGACTTGATGAGATTCTGTTTAGGCAATCACATGGTCAAGAGGCCATGGGTAGAGATTCTCTGTCCTGTCCTGAGGACAATATTTAGCAGCAGGCATCCTGGTCCTCTGGCTCTTAAAGTCTGATCACCCCTGTTTTGTGAGTTTCCCTAAGCCTTGGGTATAGAATCTGCATTGCAGATGTAGCAGTTGGGTTTAGGAACCCTATGGTCATTTACTGTCTGCAGTTTGACCAGTTGTGGGTTTCCATAGTAGTTCTCATCTGTTACAAAGTGGAGATTTAAAAAAAATGAGGTTGAGGTTACACCTATGTATTGGTATAAGGTTAAGTATTAAGAATACAGTTAAAAATGATATGGTTTAAGGCTCTGTCAGAACTATAACTCCACAAGCTAGGGGTAGTTAATCAGTTTTACAACACCAAGCACTAACTCTCTCCTACTACACACATAAAACTAATTAGATGTTGGTTGTATATCCATAGGTAAAAGTGACACTGTTGCCGCAGTGTGGGTATTTTGCTGGTGAGTCAATTGGGTTTGTTAGTATGCTTTACAGCTGGGTAGGGCTATGGGTGCTTTTCTCATTGGAATCTTACATCCCCTCTCTGATACTATGAGAACGCTATCATCCATGGAAGTGACTTTTGGGTTATTTGTTGCTTAATCTGTCCAAGTTCCAAGTTTGAGGTATGTTGTAACCAGTAACAAAGGTGGTGGGAGAACTCTACTGCTATGAAGAGTCAACAAGACCATGGCAACTCCTATAAGGGAAATTATTTAATCAAGGGTGGCTAACAGTTTCAGAGGGTGAGTTCATTATCAGCATGGCAGGAAACATCGCAGCACGCAGGCAGAAATGGTGCTGAGAGTTCTACATCCGGATCCTCAGGTAGCAGAAAAGAGAGGCAGCCATTGAGATTGGCTTGAGCTTCTGAAAAGCGAAACCGCCCCCACCCTACAGTGGCACACTTCCTTCTACAAGGCCACACCTATCCCAAAAAAGGCTGCACCTTCTAATCCCTCTCAAGTAGTCATTCTCCAATGATCAAGCATTTAATTATATGAGCCTATTGGGGGACATTCTTATTCAAACCAGTACAATTGGTGACTGAATCCATTGGTGGATTTATAATTTGTATAGGGTATTGAGAAGCAGTTTGACTGTAGATGCTACATGTGCCTTTGAAAAGTGTGTCTTCCTCCTGCATTCTTTTATTCCTCTCTCTTTGTGGTTACTTTTGAGGCTACTTTTGCGGCTAGTCTGCTTTCTGAACAACTTTTCTCCATCACGTGTTTTCATGCCATGACATGTGACTTGTTCATAAGCCCGAACAATGGAGCCCCTGACCACTTGACTAGAAATTCCAAAATCATGATCCCAAGTAAACCCCTTCTCTTTTAAAGTGTTTGTCTTGGATTTTTGGCACAGCCATGGAAAGATACTGACATGCTCATTGAAAATGGAGTCTGCTTCTTCCCCAGCCGTCGGGGCTTGCCCTCTGACTTGCTTTGATCAACAGTCTACTGATGTGATGCTCTACAACTTGCAAGGTTTCTTAAACTCCTACTTTTAATTCCTGGAAACCTTTCTCCTGTTACCCAGCTATTGAGTATTAAGAAACTCAAGCCACAGGGATGCACCATGTAGAGGGGAACCTGGCAGCAGTTGAGGTCCAGCTCTTAGCCAGTTCCAACTAACATGAAATGCCCAAGCTATTTTGTTTTTCTGCTTAGTTGTACATCCAAGCGGCTTCATGCATGAGTGGCCCCATATGTAAAAGAATAATTGCTCAGCCAGCTGATTCTACTCAGATTCATGAAACATGGCAAATATCTTTGTTGTTTTAAGCTATTGTTTTGTTTATAAGATGATCATTGTTATAAAGGTGGAGTTATTAAGTGGAAGAAAATTAGCAGAGGGAGCCAGAAGATAGATCGTGTGTCATCTTAAATGTATTATGAGTCAGAAAACAATTTGGCTCAGATGCAGTGTATGCTAGTTCTGTCAAGAAAATTTTTAATTAGCAGACAGCCATCCCCATTCCATGGCAAACCATCCATAAGTACTTTTATGTTACAATGGAAACTTTATGCTTGCAACAGATATATGGTTTACGATTCCAAAAGTATTTACTACCTGGCCCTTTTCAGAAAAAAAAAGTTGCTGAACCCTTTACAGACTATTGTGATCCATTGAAGTGTGTAAGCAGAAAGTTGTTGTGAGGCTCATTTTGACAAAGAATTCTCTGGCTGTTGTGCCCAGACTGAAGTGGAGGAAGAATAGGGTGGGTAAGGAGTCAGCACGAGTCTATTAAAATTAAGGTAGTCAATAACTGTCTATGTATAATCAGTTGAGAATGTGCAATTACTGGAATGATGGATATATTTTGAAAGTATAGTTAACTGGGTTTTAGACTGATTACATGTAGAGGGAAGTTCAAGGATAAATCTAAGGGTTTCTTTCGTAACTGAAAAAAAATCACCTAATAAACACATGCTCGATAAATTATTTTTGATGACAGAATTGTCACAAAGGTTTCTGTGTTTGTTGTAATCTACAGATTATGTTTAACTTCTCTTCTGAGTAAATGTTGTGCTATTAATTAGTACATGAACAAGAATTTCTGAAGACCATCAGGGCAGAGGACAGGGGTTTTTAGCAGAGAAACATGCTGTTAATCATGTGTCAGAACTGACTACCCACTTGCAAAAGTCAACATTGCAGGATGAGCCACCCTTAGGGCTGCTGCTCTGTCAGTAGTTAGCTTCTTCTTCGGGAAGCAGTTCTCCATATGGGACTCAGGTGGGAGTCAGGGAATAAACGCCTTGTCTTACTTGGGAGTTTCCTGTTTTTTCTTACCTCTAGGTTGCCATTTTGGACATGTATGTTTCCACGCACCAACAAGTCTCGTAAATCCCCAAGTACAGTCTGAGAGAGAGAGAGAGAGAGAGAGAGAGAGAGAGAGAGAGAGAGAGAGAGAGAGAGAGAGTTTTTATGACAATTGGCAACCTCACCTCAATAAAAGGAGATGCTTCTGGGGAGGGGGTGATATGATCTGCCTAGCTGTTATGGAAGAATAAATCCAGCAGGGAGTGCTTGTACCTCTGTAACACCCATGCAGCCTAGGTATGGGAAAGCTTAAGGTGGAAAGAGACAGCTAATTTAACAGAACACCTCTTACACAGATGTTTACAGCTGTTGCCCTCAAATTCAATAATTTACTAGTTTCAACACTCCAGTGTGTGACCTGGCTCCTCTCAGGAAATGGGAACCTTATGAAAGTCTAGAAACTTGCCCTTAATTAGAAACAGCATCTTCCTCAGTTGAAGCCACTTGTTCCTGGTCAGTCATGGCGAACCCTCCAAAGTTCCCAGCAGGTGGTTTTCCTCTCATTCCAGAGCTCTTTCCTCTGAACCTCACTGAAGCTGCTGGATATCGCTGAAATACAGCCTCTCAGCACACCACTCTGAGTGGAGCTCTTGATTCTGTCAGGGGACGGTTTGTTAGAGGATAACGCACCGGTCCCCATCTCCCAAAGGCTTGTCTCATCCCATTACAAAGACACAGAGAAGGTAGATAGATTGGGGCAAAGTCTCTTGGGGATGTGAGATAATGTGGATCATTTTGTGAGGATAAAAGAGGAAGTGCAGGCAGGCCTTCTGTGCTGTCCCAGAGACCGAGACTGGCCCCAGGGCTCTATAGTTTGCATCATAAGATCTTCTGTTTCCATTTTCAATGACAAGTCACAAGAAGCACAATTCAGTGTAGATACTTTGAATTAAACATACACACATGAATTTATTGTTGTGCGTGACTCTTGAGAGTTGGGATGAAACTAACATTACTCAAAGGACGGTTGGGTCTCCCTCTGATATCTGTTTGTCCATTCTAAATTGCTAGCCAGGCAGCAGTTGGGGGACATGGCCTTCCCTCCTCAGCCCTGTCTAAAGCGCTGAAGATAAGCATTTGCCCAAATCACCACCCACAATGAAAATCAGTATCAGATGCAATGATTAAGCATTGGCAATTTTTCAAGCTTGGGACTGGCATCCCTCTGCAGCCGCGGAGCCGACTCTCGCATTTACGAGCATTCAGTGAGCACTGTGACAGGTTTATTATTTGTTGGCTTTCTCCAGCGTTGCACAGTAAAAATTGTTTTCAAAGAGTATTCAAAAGTGGACCTGGCTGTCACTGTAGCAAAGCAAATCCATGCACTGATGTATTTCACTCTCGTGATTGATAACGAGCTCCCCGCTTTGGCATTTCAGGAAAAGAGTGGGAAGAGAACAAGCCTCATAGGTCATTAATCCTTTTTCTCCCTCAGACTCCCCTGGGTAGCGCGCTGTACCATCACCCACATTTCTAACTGCTGATCTCAGCAACATAATGCTGGCCTCAAAAGCGGGTTGATCACCAGGTGTCCTTTCCAGCCACCCTAACATTCTAACCCCCGATAGTTTCCTCTCTCACTCCAGGCATGGAAGGAGTGACTTCCTAGGAAAAGTCTCCAGGGTTAGGCTGGTCTCATGTTGCACAGATTTACAAAAAGAGCCTTCCTGTCATGTGCACACACTGAAATGATGAGAAGGGAAGTTTCCAGAAACTTCCAGAAACTTCTAAAAGCACCCCCAGTCCACCAGAGAGCAAGAGTGAAGGGAGGCATTCATTTGCACATCCTGAATCACTCTCCGTGGCCATTTGATATAATTATTTTTGATGCTCCACGAATTGGGCTGTGAGTTAGCACGGAGGACAGCCCGTGCTGTGCATATGTTTGACAGCACTGAATAAACCTTCTTTGCTGTCAGGGAGAGAGGCTGTTATTTTTAATGACTGTGAGAAAGCTCATGTGCTCAATGAAACGTCAGGAATCGTTAAAGCAAATCAGCGGCCAACGAAAGAGTAGTCAGTGACTATGAAACCCCTGTACCTGTAATTAATCAGAATGTGAAACTTCTGGGGATTAGGACTTTGCATGTGTTTGGGGTAGATGAGTGGCTGTCTCCTCAGAGCCTGTTCCTGGTTTGCTTCATTGCAAAGAGATTAGTGTACCTCCAGATGGGTTCACAATCCCCAGTCTCTCATCCTGCTGAGAATTCAGGATAAAGTGTTCCTGTCAGTTGCCAGAAACCTGGGGGTGTTGCTGCACTGCCGGACGTGTTAACTTCTGCAGAACATTGAAATTAAGCACAAATATCCTCCCCATCTGTCCTCTGTGGGAAAAGTTCTGGACAAAATTCTTTCCACCTTTTCTCTTCTTTTCTTTTTTTGTTTAGCACTTTGGTACCCTATGTCCTTCAGATGGCTTTGCTGTCTATGGAGTGTGACTTTGTCCACCGAATTAGTGTGCTTTATTGTTTGAGGAAACACTTCAATACGCAATTACTAAATGATAGAGTGGGAAAAGCGTATGAAACTCAGTGTGCTCCAGGTCCTGGAGATGAGTAATGAGGGTTCAGGGGAATCCTTCACTCATGTCCTTATTGACTGCTCAGGAATGCTATGGGGGATGGGGACCAAGCAAGAAATGCAGGAGACCTTCCAGATGAATTCCAGGTTCACACTGAGGACTCTCTCCTTCTTTAGCACAAGAAGGGATGGGTGGCAGTCTATGATCAAAATATATTACATGAAAGTTAAAAAATCCAAACTAAAAAATGTTAATATTCTTTTAGTTTTACCCATATATGTATTTGTGTGTTTTTTGTGTGCACTTATGGTTATTTACATTTCAAAATAAATGGGAAAACATTTGTAAAATGCCCATGCTAGGCTATGAGAAAATAGAGTTTAAATAGCTCTTGCTCTGTTATTGAGAAATCAGCTTGAGGTACTCAAGTTTACTTATAGTAAAATTCACATATTTAAATTGTACAATTGAGGATTTTGACAAATGTATACAGTCAAGTAGCCATAAGTACAGTGAGGCAATTGAATGTCTCTGTCACCTAATCATGCTCCTTGTTCCTTTGAAGTCTATCTCCTTTCCCATTTCCAGCTCTTGGCAATCTCTGATCTGCATTCTGTCCTAAGCTTCTACCTTTTCTAGAATGTCATATAGATGAATCCAGATGTTGTAGGCACTCTGGTTTCTGGCTTCCATCACTTAATATCTTTGCCTTCCATGCTTATCCACATCATTTCATGTATCAGTAGTCCCTTCATGTTGATGAGTGCTATTCATTGTGGAGACGTATCACAATATAGTAATCCAATCACCAGGAGATGGACACTGGACCATGTCCAGGTTCAGTTATTAAAAATAAAGCCATTGCTAACATTTGTTTATAAGATGTTCTATTTTTACAAACAGAATATATTTTGCCTCTATAACCTGGACTTTGACTATTAGATTTTTGTGAGAGATCAACTTACTTTTATTTTGTTGGAGGAGGGTCTGGTGCTCTGTGTATTTGGATGCTGATTTCTGTGCCCTGAGATCTATTAAAGTCCAAACATGGACATGAGTGAAGGATCTCCTATGTTAATGTGGTGCAAATAATGTTCTCCATTTATTATTGATTGGTTCATAAAAGACTGAACAGAGAGAAAGGCTGGGCTTCTGATCTCAGCCAGGGGTCTGGGCAGGCAGTGGGGGGTGGGGTAGGAGAGCCAGGAAAAAGAGTTGACCATGAGACAGGTGAGAAGCAGGTGGAGGAAGAAGAATGTCAAGGTGTCCATGAGGGTTAGAAATATCTGCTCAGTTATTGTGCTTAAAAGTTTGCAAATAAAACTAATAGGTCTCTGTCTCAATTATTTCGGAGCTAACCAGGTTAGAAAAAACTGCCACCTTTAAATACTATTCTATATCATCTAGTAAGGACCCCTGTAGTTAGCTGTTAGGGTTGAGTTTTGGGGTGCCCCAAAGTAGAGTCTGGAACGAGAGGGATTTCTCACCATTACGGGCTCAATTATGTCCAAATTCATATATGATATTCTTTAGAATGGGACTGTATTTGGGGATAGAGGTTTTAGAAAAGCAGCATAAAAGAGTCCTATGAGTAGGTGTGAATTTGATATGACTTGTGCCTCTAGAAGAAGAAGAATTTAAGACACAAGGTAGATATATGGATGGCCATCTGAAGACATGGATGGCAGGTGCAGGTCAAGGAGAAGGCTGGTCAAACTATGACCTTGGACCACTAACATCCAAGACTGTGAGGAAATAAAGTCCCTTTGTTTATGAACACGAATCTTTGGTTCTTTGTTATAGAAGTCCTAGCAGAAAAGTGCAGTGACTTATTAAAACAGCCCTGACAGCAACCCTTACCTGTGCCTGTGTTAGCCATTGTTTAAGGCACTGAGATAGATCGCATTCCTCTCTCACAGATGCCACAGTATAAGGAGTGGAGGAAATGATGGGATGAAACAAGCCAAAAGCAAACCAAGCCTGCATAAGGAGACATTGAGAAATACCATGAGACAAAGACCCGATAATGGAACAGGTAACTGGGGAATAGCCTCATTAAAGACCTTAACCCTGAGAGATAGCAAGGAGTGGGCTATCCTCAGGGAAAGAAGACAGACTCTGGGCAGCCATACCCGCAAGTGTCAAATAGCAGAGAAATGTATTCTGTCAATCTGTTGGGCTCTTGACATATATTCCTTCTAGAACTAGGAGAGATAACTAATTCCATCTTTTCTTTTTTTCTAAACTTTTTATTGATTTTTTTTGGTAAATTTCACATCATGCATATTAATCCTATTCATCTCTTGTCCCTCCATATCTGTCATTTGCCCTCTACCCTTGCAATCTCCCTGCAAAAAGGAAACTAAAACTAAAACTAAAACTAAAGATGAGTAAGACAGAAGGGCAGAGATACTGTACGTTACACAGTATACACATTTGCCCTGACAACTTTACTTATAAGTGTTCATTGCAATGAGACATTGATGTGCTTCAAGGCCTCTGGATTTTGCTATACCTATAGTACTGTATTCTCACCAGCACTCTTCTCTGAAATCCTGTGGTGGCACTGTGTCACGGAGATGCTGCATCTTTGGATCTGTAGGACCTGCCCTTCATGTACTCCAGCAGTTCTTAGATGGGGTAGGCCCACAAGGCCCTGGATATGAACCTTGGTAATGGTGCTTGTTATTCAGTCTACTACCTTCCCTTCACCGGTACTATACCAGGCACTGTATCAATTCCATCGTTTTTGAATGAGAGAGAGAGAGAGAGAGAGAGAGAGAGAGAGAGAGAGAGAGAGAGAGGAAAAGAGAATAGAAGAGAAGAGAAGAGACAGAGAGACAGAGAATACTAGGAATCACAGGAGCTTTTTAAAACCTCAAAGTCTGCATCAAGGGACATACTTCCTTCAATACTCTGTAGTCCTTCCAACTAGAACAAGTAGCCAAATATATGAGCCTATGGTGTTCCTTCTCCTTTAAAACACTATATTTCCTTCGTGCTTTATACCCTGTTGATCTCTATCCTGGAGAAAGTCTTTTCTGAGTATAAAAAAATCATAAACAAGCAAACAAAGAAAACCAACTGACCAACCAACCAAACACCAGCCAAATTAAAAAGAAAATCCCAAATCTGATATAGGATATATTGAAAAGATTCAGAGTTTTTAAATGCTTTTTGTTTGCTTGCTTGCTTGTTTTTAGGTTTTCTTAACGTTGACTTTCCTAGCAACATGCTGGAGATGAGAGCTGGGGTTTTGGCCTAACTCATGTTTACCCTTGTAATTAAGCATACTTCACTCCACATAAGCATAGAAAAACTTGGTGGATATTAGGGAAAAGGTATTAAGGAAGGATGGTAAGTTCAGATGGCTATGTAAAAGTTATTTGCAAACTAGATTGCTCTGATGGGCGAATCTATTAGCAGGTAAGAATGATTTCTTAAAAAGGGAACTCAAAATTTTGCGTGTATAAATGTTTGGTCTACATGTATGTGTGTATACTCTGCATGCCTGGTGCATGTGAAGGGTAGAAGAGAGTCTTGCAGTCCTTGGAATTGGAGTTCCAGACTATTATAAACAGCCGTAAGGGTACTGGGCATTGAACCCAGATCCTCTGTAAGAGCAGCAAATTCTCTTAACCAATGAGCCATCTTTCCAGACTAACAACGATTGTTTTTCAAATGATAAATTACTATTGGATTTTCCATACAAAATTGCAAAACCTTCAAATGGTTGAGTAACATTGCCTAACCAAATTCCTTCAGTTCCATTTTCTTATTTATGAATTCCAGTAATGACTTCTATAAAAATGAAGAGTAGAGGTAATATTGCCATTGTCGTGTGGATATGACACACAACTGAAAACAAGCAAGTAAACAAGAAAACCTAGGATCTTAGAGAGCTACCATCCTAATGAAAATTAATTTCAAGTGTATTTTAGTTTTTAAAAGAGGATATTATTCATAATAAAGTTTTATTTTATTTTATTTTGCTTTAATTTAGACAAGATCTTCTTATATAACCCAGGCTGTCCTGGAATTCAATGTCTAGCCCAGGATATTTTCCAGCTAGTGGTCTTTCCATCTTAGCATACCGAAACAGAGAGTACAGGCATCTGCTAACATGCCTAGCCTCCCCCCGCAAAAAAAAAAAAAATGGAAGGAGGAAAAAGAGAGAGAAATATAAAATCACTGATGTTAAGCAGAAAATACTCCTGAGTGTGGATTTTGTATGGTGCTTAAATTTCACTGAATGTTTAATTGAGTGATTTATCAAATTACTTAAGAATTTCACTGTTAACACATGCTGGGAATTAAACCTTTAGAGCTGTTTCAGTAGAAGATGAAATTTAAACACTGCCCCATCTTCAGTACCACCATGAAAGTTCATGGGTTCTATGCAGCATGTTCTTATGGCCTGATGTGTGATTCTTCCTGACAATCTTCTTTATAAGATACGTGGAATTCCTAGACTTACGTGTTACAACGTCACTATTGTCCTGTGTGCCTCTCTATGGCTCTGCCCTTCCCACCTCCTAAAACGCCAATCTCTATTGTGTTTAATATAAAGTGTGCACACCATGATTCACAGACTATGTACTGGGTAATAGCTTAAGTTTATAGTTAAGATCCAAACTCTATATCTTTTTTTTTTTTTGACATGTGGAAACTTGATTTCTGTGCAGTTCAGTTTTGTTACTTTGAAATGTGGTTGCTCATAGAAATGAATATTGCAAGAAATAAATGAGTTAACACGTGGCAATAAAGGGTTAATAACTGCTGTCAGTTTTATGATACGGGCAATTAAAAGTGCAATGCTGTTATTATAACCGGGGGATTGACAGTGCTGAGCTGTTATTATAACAGGAGATATTACTATAGCTATACTGCTATTATAGCAGGAGGAGTTGATAATACAGCTCTGCTGTTGTAGCAGGAGGGATTATCACTGCTGTGCTGTTATTATAACAGGAGGGATTAATACCACTAGGCTGTTATTATTGTAGCAGTTGTTAATACCAAATACCATTATTAAAGCAAGAGAGATTCATATTGCAGCATGGCTATGCTGTTAATTTAACAAGAGTGATTAATACCTGGTACGATGCTGGTATTAACCATACCCATGTTCACAGAGCTGTTCATAACTTCGTTCATCACTTTTGCTTTTAGTAGCTCATGTGTATCCTAGAAAACTCTATTGAGTACCTATTATCACATCTATCAGTTAATAGGGCTTTTAGTATAATTCTATACAAAATAATTTTAAGTACAAACCACATGATCCCCGTCTGTGCTCTTCCGACTCTACCTAAACACCAGGGTTTCCACTTTATTTTTCACACTTAATTTGTTGAGAACTGGAGAACATCATCCATAAAAATGTGGAGATGATGAATTCTTAAGAATGAATTGGGGATTGTTTGTTTACATTGGAATTAAAGAATTATGTCAGCTTTCTAGCTACCTCGTCACCAAATACCATTCTCCTTTTTTATGAATATCTCTTGGACTTTTTGATGAACTACTTGTTCAGAGTATTTAGTGAAGAAGAATTGGTCACCAGAAGTTTAGATTTAAGCCTTCTATAGCCTTTGATCACTATGTAAAATTATGCCTGTTTTCTCCATCACCACCGGTAGCATGCCCATGACTCTTGGTTTGCCCTCCCTATTTATTTTTATATATTTGTTTTGTGTGTGTGTGTGTGTGTGTGTGTGTGTGTGTGTGTGTGTGTGTGTGTATTAGGTGCCAGTGGAGGCCAGAAAAGGGCATAGAATCCCCTGGATATGAGAGTGATTGGCACTCTTCAGCCTCCTGGAAATGACTAACAACGGAACTCATGTCCTCTTGGAACAGCAGAGACAGGTATGTACATCTCATTGTTAAAATGTTTGGAGAATTCCCTTTTTATTGCCTTAAGGACTTACCGTTGGTAGCCTCTTCTTGGCTTAGAGTTTTCAAAACCTATTTTAATAAGGATTCTTAAACAATTCAACCTTTAAAGGCTTCTATCCCATTGACCAAAGATAGGGAAGAAGGATGGTTAATAGGACAAGGGGATGTGGGCCTGTCTAGAAGTAGTTCTTTGGGGGTGATTCCAATTTTTGTTGCCAGGATAACAGCAGTCCAGTCCAAAACATCAAACCCAAGTTTGTAGCAATAACCGAATCCAGAATTAACCACATGGTTGCCCTGAATCGGCACAGTCCATAGAAGCTGCAAAAGCAGCCAGAATACCAAGAATCATTCTTTTTTTTTTTATTGGATATTTTTTATTTACATTTCAGATGTTATCGCTTTCCCAGTTTCCTGTCCATAAACCCTCCTATCCCTTGCCTCTCCTCCTTCTTCTGTGAGGGTGTTCCCCTACCCACATGAAATTCATAGGCAAATGGATGGAACTAGAAAATATCATCCTGAGTGAGATAACACAATCACAAGAAAACACACAAGGTATGCTCTCACTGTAAGAGGATATTTGACCAAGAGTCATTCTCTGGCGCATTTCTCACCCTAAAGTCATAGTAGGTGAAGATCGGTGCAGACCAGCAGAGCACAGCAGTGTCTTCAAGAGCTTCATTCGCTGCTGGGTTCCACTTAGACTCTTCCCAAACAGCATGCGTCCTCTCAAGTGTCTGCCTCAGCAAAACATCCTCTCACATATCTACTTCAGCAAAACATCCCCCCACGAGGCAGCTTCCAAATAAACACCACACGACACAAAGGAGTCTCCAAAGAAACCAGGAATTACTATTTCATTGGACTGAACTCATCTTAAACATTCCATTTAATTTCTTGAAGTTTTGCCAGGGAGAACACTACATAACAATTCCAGAATGAAGTATTTTGTGTAGTATCCTCTTCACTTGCATTGCTAGCATTGGGATATCTATGGCAAGATGGAAATTAAGCAAAGAAATTATTAATGTTGTGAAATCAGAAATTTATTGTTTGCCTGATAACCTATGGCTGATAAATGGTAGATGGGGTTCTGAAGGCAAAAACTGTACTTGTAGGAAACCTGCCCATTTGATGAGCATGGGTACAGTAATCTAGTTTACCTTACTAGGACTGGTTCACCTATTCTTGCATTTACTAATTCATTCATTCATAGAACAGTATTTAATGCCTCTTTGTATTTATGGGTAGCTAGCAGATGTTACTAGACTGATATAATGATTTCAATACACTTTATGCCTGAACAATATATTCCTCTTTAAAAGGAGAAGCCTATGGCATATGGCATAAACAAGAAAGAAATAACCAAATGCAAGGAAAGGTTTTGAAGTCAAAACAACTTTAAAATTATTCATTCAAATATAATTTTACTTAGTAAGTTTAGATAGGGCTCTCCCTTCTATAGTCTCCCCATACTTTAGAGGTCCTCTGCATAATTTTATCCTGTTTCTGCTCAGGCTTCTTAAATGAATTTTTTATAGGGGTAGATTTTAATGGAATTAAGCAAAAAAAAAAAAAGGGCAATGTGAAACAAAATCGAACATATCAGAGGTCTAAGTGAATCCTCTATAGACTGCCCAGAACAGCAAATAAAATGGACTATGTTACATTGCTATGACTGATGTTGTCACTAATAACACATTTATTGGGGAGTTATGACTCACTGGGATGTTTTCTATGTGCGTTAAAGCATGGAACCAGTTAATCTTCAAAAGACCCCTGTGAGTAGTTTGTACAGTTGGTAGTTTTACCCATTTTACAGCTCGAGAAGGTAACACATGGAGATGTTAAGCAACTTAGCAAGGGTTTTAACCCTAATATTTTACTAAGGCTTGGGTCTAAATAATTTAACTCTAGCTGTGGTATCCTTAACAAATATGTCTGATTGCATATTTACAATAGAAATTTTAGAAGTTGTCCTTTCAAAGAGAAAATCAAGTTTAGCAACAATTGTCTGAGAATGAACTATATTATCCATTTGACTGGGGGACCTTTAATTCTAGGTAATTTAAACTTAAAACGTACTGCTGTAAAAATAAATGTAAATTAACATGAGGTTAATTTACACAATATGTCTATTTTCAGAGGGAAACTATATTTTGAAATTCTGAAGCTTTTCCTAAGTTGAAAGCTTGCCTTACATTTGGTTTAATTTATCTTTCTCTTTCCTTTTTTAAATGCTGTCGCCTTATTTACTTTGGATCTCAACTGGCATGCCTTAAATTTTGCTCTGCACCTGGCCAGGTGCTCTACTTCAGAGCACTGGTGTCTGGGGACACCGATTCTTCCGCCGCAGGGCTCATCTTGACTCTCTAATGGTGATGGATCACTGGGGGCATGCTATTCCCCGTGCAGTTGTTCTAGGATTGTGTTTTATAATCCGGCCGCCTTTGCTGGTCACACTTAATATGCCGACTTTCTGGAAACTACATTACCGCTTTCAGGAGACTAGATAGTACGTAATATTCTGAAGTTGGAATGTCCAAAGTCATCCTCTTGAACCCTGAAATAGTAAATTTTACTTCCAGATGTGCCCAGTTTGGGAGAGAAGATCCCAAGTCCCAAGAGAAGGGATTCGGTGGATGATGATGATGATGATGATGATGATGATGATGATGATGATGATGATGATGATGATGATGATACCAGAGATATAAACCAATCTAATGTGTTTATAATGAATATAAATGCTATTTTCATTCTTGATTTAATATTTTTTCTTAAATATTTCTTTGGATCTAAGCAAATATACCTTACAAACGTCTATTAATTGTAATACATCTAACTTTTATTTCTCTTGTTTTCACTGTATGACATAGTAACCTATATTTTAATGTGACTATTTTATGCTGTTATGTATCACTTTGTCTATTTTTATCTTACAATGCATTTAATTATTTAGGTTTTATATACAAGTTGAATATCCTTTATCTGAAATGTGTGGAAACAGGAGCATCCGGGATACTGAATGGTTTTAGATTTTGAATAGTTTCATAATCTGTGATATATCTTTGGGATAATATAAAAGTCTGAGTACAAATGTTTATGTGTTTCACTTACATATACATTCCAAAGTTAATTTTCTGTAACATTCTTGTGACAGTGCTCTTTGGGCTAAGAATAGCTACAGAGGGCCAGCTGTGGAATTTTATGTGTGTGGAGTCCCATTGGTATTCACAAAGGTCAGGTTTTGAAACACTTTAACTTTTGAACTTTCAGATTGGAGATGCTCAACCTGTAATTGTTTCATTTCTTGGAGGACTGATGATCTCTTTGGGCCTCACTAGCTAGCATTGCTTATTATTAGCATTAGCATTACCATTAGCTTTAGCTTTTTCATGTGTGGTTTGGGTGCATGCATGTTGATGCATGCAGGTTGATACATGAGTGTTTAGGGATGCACATGTACAGGACTAAATCTGACATCTCGTATCTTCTACTAACACTCTTTGTTCTTATTCATTGAGACATCTTATTGAACATAGAGCCAGACAGTTCTGGCTAGTTAAGATCGCCATCTTGCTCCAGTGACCCACTTTGAAGTGTTTATATTACAGGAAATCATTACAACTGCCTTTTTTTGCATGTGATTTTGGGGGTGCCGTCTGCTCCTCAGATTGTGGGGCAAGCACTTATCCACTGACTAATTTTTTTCAGCCCCATCTAATATGTCCACTTTATACACTGATATTATTGATATAGTTTATTTTACTATGGATTTACCCGTGGACATTTAGATTATTTCATTTTTTTAAATTTAAAATTGCCATATATATGTAACAATACTACCTAAGAAGAATTTGAGAGGGAGTGAGGGATTATGGGAGTATTTAGAAGGGAGATTTGATTTAGAAGGGAGATTTGGAGGCATGAGAGTAATATTAATGCACCATTCATATATACATTTGTCAAAAAAAAAATCAAAAGTTTCAGTTTTATCATCTTAGCTAGTGGAAGTTACTGGAGCCTGGAAGTAGAGCTTAGTAGATATGTGCTTGCCCCTAAGAAAGTTGGCTTCGATCAACTCTCCAACACTGACAGGATAGACGAGAAGGTGAATTATTCATTTTGGAAGACAGTGTACAATGAGTGGATAGTGGTGGTTAGATACTTAATATTTGTAGCAATCGTGTAAAGATAAATATGTCATTAGACATATTCAACGTTCCAAGCCTGAGAGGGATGGGGCCATACCAGCTTGTAAAGAGTTGCTATGCTGTGGTGACCTGGTTTGTCATCATGGTTTACAGTAATGTTCTAATCATAGGCTCAGAAGCAAAGAGAGAAGAAATTTAAGAGAGAACTGCGTATTACTCTCTCCTCACTAAAATAATAAAAATACTTTCAAGATGATCACAGCGTTTCCAACGTTCTTTTGTTTAACTAGGCTTTGTATAACATTTTCAACATTCTTCTTCTTAAACATTCTTCTGTTTGACTAGCATTTCTGTTTTAATGAATGTGTATTGGTCACTTACTGTATACCAGATACTGTTACAAATGCATGATATATGTTATCTCACACTCTGCAAGTTCATTTGATTTAACAGGAAGAATGCAGCTCATGTTTTAAATTAACTATATTATAGTAATAAAATGTAGGTTAGGTAGTTGAACTTTCCAGAACATACCAAAATATAAATACCCAGAAATGTTCCCTCACACAAATGCGAGGAACTGCTGTGTGGTGAGCTAAGCCCCTGGAATGTGAAGTCGAGGTAGCAGTTTATCTCTATTCCTATTTTCCATGGCTAGGGTTTTCTTAACTAAATTGGCACTAAATGTTTTGTCTTATTATCACACTGATGTGGCTTTGTGCTTTTTTATTTAATAATACAACCTAAACACTAATTAAAAGATTGGGTGTAGGTGCTATTTTAAGTTACATTAAGTTGATTAATTTACTTAAAGCTTAGCATGCAAAATCCAACATGTCTTTAAACTTGCGCCTTAAGTTTTAAGATAGTGAGAAAAAACCTGGGAGGTGTATAATTAAAGAGGAATTCAATATGAACATTTGGGATCTAAATATATGACATTTCAAATTTTCTCCAATGCTCTAACAAGGATCACGATTACATTTTAACCAAGAATAAAATTGTCTTGTTAGATGATAAAGACCAGACTCCTACAGATACTTTTGACTTCCTTTCTGCATGTGTCTCCCCAGTTTTAGTCAAATTTAACTTTCTCTCTTTTATTTTTGACCTAGCTTCTAGCTCCCTGTTAATATATGCAAAATCTCTGTATTTTGATGGTGTTAATTTTTTATAAGGCATTTTCTCATTATGATTTTTTTTCATGACGACTCTTTTTATCCTTTGAGATCACAAATTGCCCTCATCATATCCTGTCATGGCTTTTATATCTGAAAAGTTGAAGTGCTCAAGTTTCAAAACTAATTCATTTATTGTTCTGTTTACTAGTTTACCTTGGGTAACCAAATTAATCAATGCCTCAAAATCAGATGATTCTCCTGATTCTTCCTAAACTTGTACCCACTTGAACGCTGTAGTTAGATCTCTGGCCAACTGAGTTTCCATTACAGGTCTCATGTTTTATATGGACAGCATTATTTCTATAAATCTATGTGTTTGTGCTTAGGATTTGCCCTAAATATATTTATATTTATTTAATTATATAATTTACTAAATAATTTATTTACTAGCTGTGAGAGGATATAGGATAGACAATCTTTTGAGCTCAAAGGATAAAAACAGTGGATATGGAAAAAATCATGATGAGAGAATAGTCTATAAAAAATGAACACCATCCAAATACAAAGATTTTGCATGTATTCGTATGCTTTGCATGTATTTGTATACTTCCTAACCCATCAACACTCTTCTCAATTATAATGTCAAAATTCAACCAAACTCTTTCATCCCATTGTGTCTGCACCATCAGCCCCCTCACCCATAGCCAAGCAGCTGACAGGCATCACAGTCGTGCAATTTCTCTCATTTTCTATTCTCATTTATCTACATTGATTTAAATTGGGCTTACCTTTCTAATGATACAGTGATCTATACTTTATGTTTCTCTCAGACATTCAGCAGCCTCTCTTAGCTCTTGGACTAAGTCTTAGTTATCTGACAAAACTCTCATCATATTATCGACAAACCTTGCTGACATTACTTCATCTGGCAAGACTCTTCCTTTTGTCTTTTCCATGAAAATTGAGCTTCCCCCTGTCTCTTACAATAACAAGCTTATTTCTCCACTGGAACACTGTATCCTTTTTTGTTCAAATACTATTACCACATAGAGAGCTCACATCACTTCATCTTCAGATAAGTGGTACCTGATTTCTGCTTAAATATCATCTACACAGTGAAGTCATGTCTGATCTGATGTCTAACATTCACCTAGAAAATGTCAGCAATCATTCTGTTATCTGATTAGCGATTTGTATTACCCGATACTACTCACAGTTGTTCAAGCTATTTATACAATTACATCAATTTTAAAATTAGTTCAAAACAATCTTAAAAGAGCCAGGTTTGGTAGCACATGTCTTTAATCCCAGCACTCAGGAGGAAGAGGCAGATGGCTCTCTGAGTTCAAGGCTAGTCTGGTCTACAGGACAGCCAGGGGCACACAGAGAAACCCTGTTTTCTTTCCACGTGGAGAGGTTTAATGAGAGAAGAGTAGAAGTGGGGATATGGAGGCTGGCCATGGGCACATGGAGGGAAGGGGGGATAGGGGAATGGGGAGAGAAGGGACGAAGGGGAAGAGGGCAGGAGAACAGAGAAGAGAAGAGCAAAAAGAGCGAGAAACCCTATCTTGAAAAACCATTTTCTTTTTGCATTTATTTAATGTGTGTGTGTGTGTGTGCATGTGTGTGCGTGTGCGTGCGTGTGTGTGTGTATGCATGTGTGCGTGCGTGCGTGTGTGCGTGCGTGCGTGCATGTGTGCGTGTGTGATTTGATAGGGCTCAGAGGACTACTTACAGGTTTTCTCCTTCTAACACCTGGGTTCAAAGGATTCAGCAAGTATCTTCACCTCCTGAGCCACCTTACTAGCCAAATATTTTGTTTTGAGACAAGACTAGGTCTTGTCCTTATTTTTAAAAATTACAGTTTGATATATTATTCTTGTTTTGCATGTTATAATAATATCAAACCTTAAATTTTGCTCAGTCTCAATTGAATGGTTATCATTTCTCTGAGTGTACATGGTCTTCAGTTTAGGAGGCTTCCACTCAAAACTTTTCAACTTCATGAAGATACAAGAGCAACAGGAATTCATTGGAAACTGTGCCTGAAATTTGGTAGGCTATTCCGTTGCCAGCCTTGTGCTATGTGGCTTTATTATTTGCAATGCTAGGCAATGACTGTGAGTCCTAGCTCCCAATCAGTAATGTACTTGAATAGTTAAATCATATAAAGTAGGCTTTGTTTTATTTTGCCACAGCTGTGGACTCATGAATGTGCTCTGAGTACATTTAAGGGTGATTTGGCTGAGACATGGTGCTCACTGGTAGGTTGGAGATCCTAAACTGACTTTCTATGTGTGATACATTCAATTTATAGTGCTTTTGTTAGGATTCAGCTATTCTGTGTGTTCTGAGGCATCTGTAGAGTGCTACGTTTTACAAGATTAGTCTCTTCCTGAACTAATCAACATTTATTAGACTCAAAACTAAGACTCAGAGGTAAGTTCTTTGAGAAGAGCTTGTCCGGGTCCCCACACCCTCTTTGATCATTTTTGACCCTGTGTTAGCTTCTAGTGATATATGCTCCACGGTAGGCTAGTTTCTTCCTTCTCTGTCTTCTGTTTTTTTCTCTAGTTTTAGGTCCTTCTTCATATAGTCTTGTTTTCTTAAAAAAATTACCTTAAATCTTTGGAGAATTTAACAGGAAATGGTATAATAATGGCCTTTGGATATTTGTCTTAGTTGATGGGCTTGGAGGGGCTAAGCAATGTAGACTGAAGACTTGGGTAGGAGTAAAAGGCTTATTAACAAAATAGTTCTTTGTGAGTGCCTAAGTGGTTGGGACTGTGGGCCAAAGTGTCTTGGAGCCAACAGGCACGAGGATACTCAGCACAGATGGCCACAGGTCAAGGGTCCTTAACATTTGGGCATTGTGGTCCTAAGGACTAAGAAGTTGGCATGGTTTTATATTGAAGTTCTTTCTGTTGTCATTTTGGATTTAGTTAAGGAACAGAAGGTGAAGAAATTAGAATTATAAAGAAGGGGCTTTTAATTTAAAATGTCCTTTCAAATGATATAGTGCAATTTATAATTCTGATATGATATATTTCAGCCCCTTTGCTCATAGGTTCACAAGGCAAGTCTGGAAAGATAGCTCACTGTTAATGAACACTTGGTGCTCTGGAGGAGAATTCAAGTTTAATTTCAGTATCTACATTATGGCACCCACTGTCCAAAACTCCAATTCTAGTGCATTTGTCATCCTCTTCGGGCTCTCGAGGGCACCAAGGATGCATGTGTTGCACATACAAACCTGTAAGGGGAAAAAAACCACTCATACACAAAAAATAAAATGACTTTTAGAGAATAAAGAGTCAGTGATACTGAGCGTCAGTACAGAGCACTGCCAACCACTACTTTTGACAAAGCTTATATCCAACTAACACCGCAGGGTCTCCAATGTTTTAAAATTAAGGAAAATAGGAAAATGTCTCCAGATCCCATCGTTTAATGAGGAAAAAGGTCAGCACTGCATATAGAAGACAATTCTTTTTATGGCCGATGGGAGATGAGTACACATTGCTGTGAAAATGTGTATTCCTCTGATACGGCTTTCATTTTTTATATACTTGCTGAGTATAGAACTCTTTCATTTCCCCTCCCTCTAGTTTTCTGTGCTATTATCCACTTTTAGATAATATCAGCTTCAGAGGACCCTGGCAGTGCGGCCATAACAAAGGCAGATTCTCAAAATGAAAGCCTGCTTTAACAACCCATGTAGCCATTTTCAATCCCTGCTAGTGCTTAACTCCATTTGGAACTTCGAAATTGAACAATGGCAAAGTTTGTGAAATAGATACTTGAGTGGAAGACACTGTAAAAGGAAGAACTAAAGAAACGGTAGAACACATTAAATAGGACCATCAACTCCTTTAGTACCACATTCTGTTTAATCAGGGGCTGTAGAGGAAATTGATCTCTCCCTTAAACTTCCTAGCATGTTTTAAAAGAACTTGTCTATCCTAGGCTCCCGCTGGAAAAGCCTGCTCCTGTTGGAAAGCTAAAACATGTTTGTGACCACTTAGGGGTGCATATGCTTTTGTAAGTTTAGCATAGTTCCTGGGACTCTACAGGAGAGGAATATGGTTCTAAGGGAGCAAATCTGTTTTCCATTTGTGTCCGTTTTACTGTCATATGCTATTTGTGATCTGCAGTACTGCACTTGCAGCCTAGATTGCTGTCCATTGCTGCCTTTATTGTGTTCAGTTTCAACTGGCCATTAGGTGGTATTCTGGGGCAAGTGGAGGACAAGATTGATTCTATATCTTATATAGATAGCAGTACTATTCTTTTTGAAGGCATATATTTTCCAAGATAATTTCAATGAGGTGTTATGTTGACCTGAGTTCAGTGAATTATTGCCAAAAATGGTGACACTTTTGGTGACAGGACAGGAGCTGCAGAGCTGTGGGACAGTATGAGGTTCAGATTGAGACACAGCAGTCTCTCCAGTCAAGATGAAAGCAAAGAGGAGACAGAAGGAGAGGAGCTGAAATATTAAAGACAAGGGTGTTAATATGTTTTGAAGCGAGAAATAAATATCTTTTTTTTTTTTTTTGAGCTGGGGACTGAACCCAGGGCCTTGCACTTGCTAGGCAAGTGCTCTACCACTGAGCTAAATCCCCAACCCCGAGAAATAAATATCTTATCTTTAATTGTGAATAGTGTTTTCAGACTACAGGATTCTTGCTAAGCTGTACTGAGAACATTTTACCAGTTGTGTTTTGGACGTTAGAAAAACATATGTGTGCCTATGCATATATCAGTATGTGAGTATGCATACGGGTGAGTGCTGGTGTCTGCAGAATCCAGGAGAGGGTTTTGTATCCTCTGGAGCTAGAGTTACACCTGATATGACTTCTTGGACCTGAAAAGTGTGTGTATACTTTTAACTGATGAGCAATCTCTGTAGCTGTGAAGGTTTTTAAAACTAATTTATTTGTTGAGATGCCACATTTCAATTCATATGGTAACTTTTATATTTTAAAATTACTTTTAACTAGGTATTTTCTTTAATAACTATTTAAAATCAAAATGTGCATGATTATTGTTTAAAAAATAAAATGGGTCAAGCCAAATACAAGGTCAGAGAATCTTTGCCCCTCCTCCTCCTCCACTTATGAAACTGAGGTTGATCTATCTCCTTCTTCTTTGGACTGTCTTTATACAGTCTCCTTTTAGTGCATGTAAGTATATCAGTGGTTTTCAAATAACCAGTTTACAGAAATATTCCTCAAAATATTCCAAAAGTGTTCTTTGTAAACCTTTAAGTAAGCTTAAATATTAAATTTTAGAGTTAATAACTTAAAAATAAATAGCATAATGAATCATCCATTCACTGCGTCCATGTACGTTATATTTGACTTGTGTGCTTCTGTTACCCTTCTCATCCCCCACCTTTGTTTCTTTAGCACATGTAATCCTCACAGGATCATTTGTGAGTCTGATTTCACATACTCTAACATGCCATGAAGATTTTTTTGATCTTACTGGTTCGGTTGGTGTGAAACAGTGCTTCATGTCATTTTTAAGTGAAGATTTGTTGATGAGTAATACATTATTTAGAATTCATCTTTTAATTCTACTATTCCTTCAATGTTGACCCTCTCTACATCAAATATAAATGCATTTTAATTTTTCCAACTAAAACCTACAAGCAAGCACACTCAGTAGTTGATTTCACTCTTTGAAGTTTGGATCAATATTACGAAACTCTCTGGGAAAGTTGAGTTGCCTTTGCATTTGAAATTCTTCTGTAATAAAACCCCTACTTGATTCAACAGATGCTATTTTTGAAGAGTACACATTGTCTCTGTGCTCCTGAATCAATGCCTTAAATCTTCATACTTTGGCTATATTAGGCCAGAGTTTAAATTTATTCTATCAGAAGTACATCTTTTCTTTCCATTTAAACATATTTCTTTTCTTTCCCAGATACGTGGAACACATATGGCCCCTACTCTTCCTTCTCTTCCGCCCTAACTACATGTGTTTCCGGATTAGGATTAGCTGTTAGCATCGCATCTTTGTTTCGTCATCCTTCTGAGTCTCCCCTGTAAATTCTAACTTTTTATATTTAACAGTCTACTTGAACTCTTTACTGGGCTTACCTGCAGTTACTGTAAATTTACATTTGTAATTGTAAATTTGTCTAAAACCAAATACCTTCTACGCCTTTACTGTCATAATAAGTAAGTAAAACCTCTTCTAGATGCTTATGGCCCAAACTGATCATATTTCTCTTTTTATGTGACCTTCTACATCCAACCTATCAACAAGTTTTTCTTTCCAACTTCTTTACGTATACGGATTTCAACTGCCTCCCACTAGCCAAGCCATGGCAGGCTGATGCATGTGATCTTAGGTCCAAGGAAACTATTATCTGTTTTCTGTTTCTCTTTTACACTTGTCTCCTCTCCCAGTGATCTAATCTCGGCATATCAGACATAATCCCCTTCTTAAATTTCACGTGTTTAGTGCCCTCCCTACGCCTGACAACACTATCAATTTCCTGTCTGATTGCCAGTAATAAATGAGTTGCAGGTGAAGGTTCAGCATAATAACCAAATGATAGAACAACTCTTTAAATTAAAGAAAACCAATACATTCTTTGACAATTTCACATATATTCTGATTGCCCTTACCTTATATCCTCTACTATCTCACTTGGCCACTGCCAAACCTCAGTCTCTTTTCTCTAAAAGTACCTTCCTTGCCTCTATATCTTTCCATTTTGTTTTAGATCCTATGAGTTAACCAGAGTCATTTGTGTGGTCATGCGGTTTGAACTATATTGGAACATGGTGGACTTTTAAAAAAGATACTTAAGGGCAATTCCCCAAGAATCTACCAATAGTTCATCATGGAGGGTCTGGACACATGAGGATTCCCTGAAAGCAACCTGAGCTCCAGGGGGATCACAATTGCAATGACAGAATCCTGCCCACAAGTAGCAATGGCTGAATCCTGCCCACAAGATAGCATGTTGCAGTTCTGCTCCTTACCTTATTACATTCTTTCCACCCCACCCCATCTTCCATGATATTCTTTGAGCTTGAGAGGATATGGTATAAATACTCATTTTAGTTATTCTCAATACCTAGAGCACCCCCAAGTCTGAGAGATTACCACTGTTTATTGCAAAAATAAGCCTTTCTGTTGAAGGCTGAGAGCAGCACTGAGTTGTAATAACATGGGGTGTCAGCTTTTCCTTTAGATCAATCCCATTATCTCTGGATCTTCACAGGTACCTCATTCAACACATGTTCTAAGAAAGTTTCTCTGTGTAATTATTTGTGTGTATCAGAGTTGGCAAACACAGTTTATAACAACCAGTAGAAAAGTTTTAAGGAAGTAATTTCTAAATACATTTGCCACATTTAGCTAAATGTCATCATGCAATTAACTCTATCCTTTCATACATTTATGTTACAGGACTATACTATACTTTTGGAGCAAGTGCCAGGAACAACCTGTAGAGAGAATCTCTTGTAAGCATCACCTGTTAACAAAAAGGCTGATGGCCAATGAGCTGGAAAGAAAAAATTGGAGGTGGGCCCTGGCAGGAAGAGAGAATTCTGGGAAATATAAAAGAGATATTCAAGAAACCTGCAGGGGATGGACATAAACCATCTAGGAAATAAACTCAGGATAGAATAAGAAAGATTTGAGAAGACATTGAGGGAGACTCTAAAGAAGGCTGGAAGAAAGAAGTGGGCAGGGACTTAAGAGACATAACTAGCCAAGTGGTAGACATAGAATAGTTTGAATGAGTTATATAAGTTATGAGCTAGTCAGGGAATGGCCAAAGCTTGTGGCCAACACATTTAATAATAAATAATTAACCTCAAAGTCGTCATTCCAGGAGCAGAACTGGAAAGAGAAAACAGCGACCTAATTAGCATACCTGATGGTATAAATCCCAGACCTGTCGATCATCATTTATTTGACATAATTACGTAGAATATTTCAGTAACTATTATAGCTTGTACAACACTTGATTACAAGATAATCTTAATTATTTTGCCAAAGTTTTGGAGACACATGAAATCCACAATGGCTTATAGAGAAAATTGATTCTTCTTGGTATTTGAGACATACTGTATCAATATGAAGAAGAGGACATCCTATTTGCCTACATTTGTAAATTAGTCTCACTTCATTTTTGAGTACAGTTTTGTCTTAGTTTCTTTTCTGTTGCCGTTATAAAACATTTGGGTCAAAAGAATTTGCTTGAGTTTGTGACTAGGTAGGAGGATTTATTTGACTTCTAATTTCAGGTCACAACCTATCACTTAGAAAGTCATGGTAGAAACCATGGAGGGATTCTGCATATATTTCATTCTCTTGTATGTACTCAGCAAGATTTCTTAGATAGCCTAACTGCCGAGAGACAGTGATATGCATGGTTCGGATGCACCCTTCAACATCAACGGACAGTCAAGACTTGACCACAGGTCAGTTCAATTGAAGTTACTCTTTTCCATATTTATCTTTCTTTCCAGGTTACTTAAATTGACAACACAGATTGTTAGCACATCATTAAAAGGTGCTAACAAGAGATTTTAAAGGAAATGGTTTCTTTGGTGTTATCAATATGCACTGAAACCATGTCTGTAACCACTTTGGCCACTGCCTCTAGGTCTGTCAGTGTACTAAGGCTGTGGCTTCATTTTTTCCTTGAGATGCCAACGAGTGGTTATGATTACTGAGGTAGGTTGTTTTCTGCAAGAATAGGAAGTTGGTGATTGACAGGAAAAGGTGATTGTCACTTTAGGACTTCCTGTTTACCCTGCCCAGCCTATTTAGGAAGAATGTTATGTCAGACATCTTTTCTTTGATCATTTCTCCTTCTCTTTCCACAGGTCTGTAGTGTGCACCATAGGCGTTTGTCTCTCTTCTTTTTATTCTTTGTGTATTTTCCCACCTGTATTTATATTACCTACCTCATCTCTTGGCATCATCTCTGAACTTGAAAAGATACCTAATGGAACTAGGATCAATAAGTAATCTATGATGTATAGTAATTGTTTCAGTTTTAATGGAGAAGTTGCTCATTGATTATCCTCATAGACATTTACTGAACATGTTCTTTGCAGCAAAAGAGATGTCTTGATACTGAAAACACAAAGATGAATAATATACACTTTTAAGTAATTTTTTGGATTATAATATCCTTTGCGATTATCCCCCCTTCCCTCCTCTAAGCCCTCCCTTGTACCCTCTCCTTGCTTTCTCTCAAATTCATGGCTTTTTCTTTGATTGTTTATATATATATATATATATATATATATATATATATATATATATACACATATATATATATGTGTGTGTGTATGTATCTGTGTGCATATCTAATTAAATATACAATTACAACTTGTCACTTTGTATAATATATTATACATATTTATGTATATACGAATATAGATATGTGTGTGTTTTATTGGATGATCTGTTTAATATTAGAAAACCAATTGGTGTGCTTTTCTCTGGGGAAGACAATTTCTCCTATTCTCATCACTTCTTAGTTCCCTGCAGTTCCTTCTCTAGGTTTGAGGCCACCTGAGCTTTCCCCTTCTGGATTATCATGTGTAGAGGCACGGTCTGTATAGGTCATGCTTTTGTCAGCCATGTTGCTGAGGATTCCTGGCTATAGCTTCTTTGAAGTTTCTAGGAGACATAATCTTACATGATAAGGAGCCCTGAGACTTAGGTGCAGGAGTTGTGCTGTTAGATGTGTCAGTAGGCACTGGCTTTCATAATGCTGTGTTTTGATTGGTTGTAGTTTTCTGTAAATGGTCGACATCTGTGACCAAAAGAAGTCTCCTTTAATGAGTAAGAGCTACACTTACCTTTGTGTATAAGGAGAAGTAGAATATAGCTACGAATTATTCTAGTTAAGTAAAACAGCTTTTAGCTTTTACAGTAGGTTCTTCTCCTAGGCTTATGACTTTCTTAACTATAGATAGTTTGCTAGGTTTTCAGCACCACGCGTAATTTTCTTCATGTTGATTAGGCCTTAAGTCCAGTTATGAATCTGTGGTTTATTGCCAGGTTATGCGTGCCACTATTGTGCCTTTAGGGTTATCATGACATGGTGATCGCTGTTGTAATTCATAAGGGTCATAGTTGCATAAGATGATTGGGTTCTCCCCTGCTTTTGAAGCTTGCATGGTACTTCTAGTACTATGAAAGTCAGAGAAGAAGTTTTCACGTCAGGTCCAGCTTGGGTCCATTTTATCTTTTGTACGATGTGCAATGTCTCTCTAGTAATTGAGACTGACTTTCTACCTCTAGGAGGCAAACAAAAGTAACAACAATATTCTATAAACATTTCAGGGTCTCTTGAACAATTCTGCCAACAATTCAAAAGAAGGTTTCTCAAAACTGTTGCTGGGGTTTTTTGTTAGCTATTTTAAGGCTCTTGGGAGAGCACTGTCAGCATAGTTGGAAATTTTTATTTAAACTATGTGGTTATATGTATACCCAGACTTAAGTGTGTTATAGATATTTTTAGGTGGGCAAATAATCATATGATTTCTTACGAATTTTCAGACATCCTTACTGGTACTTTACCTTCCTCCCTCCTTCTTCTATATGCATTTTTATCCCTATTGAACTCTGAATATACTATAGGAATTGGACCAGGAAATTAATAGTTATTATACACTGTACGGTGAAAAAATAAAGTTTAAATGGAATACCGAATAAAGTCTTGATGATTATAGAAGCATCAGCTGAGCAGTAGAAATTACAGAGAAAAAAAAGCAAAAGAACCAAAAACAAAAACAAAAACCAAACCCTTTAGTATGAGTATGAGTTATATATCAGTGAATGAAATAAACATAGATGGCCCTTCTTAAGTAATACACTCAGGCTCTTGCTTTATGGGAGATCAGGTATTTATATAAATATACAGATGCAAAGGGATATAACATGTTAAGTAAATAACTAAGTTGGATTGTTTGAACAACAGTACATATGTAAAGGTATGGGAATAGGTAGATTAAAAAGCTGGCTTAGCACTCCAGCTAAAAGGTTCATTCATCTCCTGAAAGTCAAGGATAAACAATGTTAGTCACTAATGGGATGGGATTAGGTTTGCATAAGAAACTATGTCATTGGTTATAGAACACAGAGTTCTTTTGAAAATAAGATTTTTTTAAAAAAATTTCATATACCACAGTATAAGTTATAAAGAGAAACTGAAAGCTTCCAGTAACTGTTAGAGAAGTGAAATGGTTGCTTTCTTATGTAAGTAGAGTGAAATCTTGGAAAAACAATAACTTTGATGGAGAACTCATGGGATGAATTTGGGGATGTGTTTATATGATTTGGCACGTGTTTTACGTGTGCTTTCTCTGTGTTGTAGGTAGAGGATGAATAGCAGAAGGCGAAGAAGGTGGCATTGAGCAATCCGTAAGAAAAACAGAGACTCATTGTAGCTCTGGCAGAAAATGGGAGGACGATCTGAACTTGAAATCATTATAATAATTGCGAGACACATTAAAAGTGCAGATGAGGCTAGCGACCACTGATTTACGTTAGGAACTGTCTGTGCATATGGGCTGCATTTTATCGTAACGTTATCCTTGATCTTGATTTAGAGAAGCTAACAGTTGGACTCATTAAGGCTTTGATTCTGCCATGTGTACTCAATGAAATGAAAATATAGGAAGACATATAAAGATGCTGTCGAGAGACTGGAGGGAGTTCTGTCCACTGAAATCTAACCCAGATGTGGCAGAGGTAATGCTGGGAGATGAGGATTGGGAGAACATAGGAGGGTCAGTGAATGGTAATCGGGATATGATGAAGAACAGGTGTGGAGAGAAGTGACTGAGAGGCCTTGGAGACTGAGGTGTGCTCGTGAAAAGCTGTTTGGAAGACTTGTAATTTTCATAAATGTGGGATTGTTGTGGTTCTCCCTGGGTTAAGTAGCTAGGCCTTAAGATCACTGAGATTGTGAGTATTTATTTTTCTCATGGACTTCCAGGGAAGGTTATTTAAAACCTAGGATGTAAAACATGGTTGTAAAATCTAGAAGTCTTCATAAAACTCATATCAGAAATAACACAAATGTCAATTGATAATATTGTGTCTTAGTTACATGATTTTCAGTTTCTTCCTACTATTCTGTTTTTGAAATTTAGTGTTAAATGTAAATTTCTTAAAATATGAATAATACCTATGCATATTTATGTACTATATTTACATAGTGAGCTCATGTTTTTAAACACATTCACATTGTGATTCTGTGTAAGAAATTTAGAAAATGGAGGTGTTTTTTTATAGGAATGGGAGGACAACAGAAGGCAATTTTGAGCGTTCTCTTCTAATTGGAACAAATTTTAGGAAATGACTTGCTTTTCTTCTTTGCAGTTACGAACTTGGTATAGGAAATAGTGGATGCATAGGATAGTGTAGAAGTGAGTTTTACAATTTTAACCTAGTCAGTTGCAAAGAAAGTTAAAAAATCACAGCAGACAGAATATGAGCCATAGCTGACAGCAATCGAGGTAGGAAATTCGAGGTAGAAATTCCAGTGCTTTCCATTGGTTTCTTTCACCGTTGATGAATGTTGGCCATGGGAGGATGGAATTATAAGGATAATATTTTTAGACACCAGCATGGAGGCTTTCACCGAGTGTCACTATTATCTCAAACTAATTGTGTTTAAAGCTCCCAGTCCTCTCTCTTGAACACGTCTGCCTTTAATTCTCTTTCTGTGACTTTATTCTCTTCCCTATTAATTTTCTGTAACATGGAGTCATTTTGGTCTCTTTCCGTGGTTCCACTTTACTTTATAATTCATTCAATTAGTCTATTAATTTCAACTCAGCAAATTTGCTTTTATGAATACCTATGGAAAACTGAAAGGTAAAACAGGTACTGTTTGTTGTCATATATAGATTGTATTTGACAAAGAAAGGTGAAATAAGGAACAATGTAATTTTGCCCTAGGATAGTCACTACACTAATATTTTGTATATGGATCCCTTATTAACAATTTCCTTTTAGGTTTTATTTGGATGTATTTTAAATATTTGCTTATATACATTATTTAAGTCAGAGGTGTCACAATGTTTCTAAGTGATACATTCAGGCATCATATGTATAATAGACATATTAGACATCAAGGTTTTAAGCATTAAATATTAATTGCATGGTAATACAATTTAATTCAATGTTATGCTTTAAAGGACTCATTTAATAATTTCCTATTGTCATTATCAAATAAAGGACTCATTTAATAATTTCCTATTGTCATTATCAAATAAAGTTGTACTTCTTTTTGAAAATAACTTGTGTTATATTGGAATTGCTAGATATGGTCTAAAATCTTGATTAAATTTAAATTTTATTTAAGCAGGTTAAAACAGGAGAACAGTCTTATAATATCTGTTCACTATCTAGAACTATCAGCAAAAGCAATCAGTCAAGGAAAAAAGCCATTGAACCTAGAAAATGTGTCAAATAATTTTCAGATTAATCTGCTTAGAAAAATTCTCAGTTTCCTTAAAGAACATGTACCAGTGACCATATTAACTTAATAAAGTTCTAGATCATAAAAGAGCATGAAACAACACTGGTATCTTTTAAACATGAATAATCAAACTACAAATGACATAAAGAAAACAGTGTCATTTGTGACAGCATAAAATTGCTTAAGAATAAACTTAACCAAGGTGGTAAATAATTTATACACAAAACATTAATTAAAAACTATAAGTGAGTAAATAGAAAAATATAACTATATCCATTGGGAGTGAACAGATTGCTATTGTCAAACTACTCAGATATATACAAATCAATACTGTTTTTGTCAATACTCCAAACCATAATTTTTTCTGATAGAAATGCAATTTTATAATTTACATGAAACTGTAAGTGATCCTGAATGGTCAAACAAATCCTGATGAAAAATAAAGTTTCTAACATTCTAAAAAAAAATTCTAACATTCTTTCTAATGCAGATTTAGATTACAAAGCCATTAGAATTAAAGTGTGCAACTGGCATAAAATAGAAACATAGACAAACAGAAAAAAAGTCCAGACACAAGCCTAGACACTTCTACCTAATTTTCACTCAAGACACAATGGAGACAATATGGGCAGCTTAATAAAGTGGTGCTGAGAAAACTGGATACCTTCATGTAAAAGAATGACATGAAATACTTGTTTCATACTATACACAGAAAACCAACTCAAAGTGAAGACAAGGCTTATGTGAGAACCTGAAACTACATAACTTTCACAAGAAACCCAGGAAAGACCCCCTAACATTGTCCACCACACAGGGCTATAACAGAGAGGAGTCCCAGTGAGCATCCGACATTGACAGTGTAGTGGAAGCCGGAGGACTCAAACCAGATCAATGATTCATTGCAATGAAAATTTGCAATTAAAGCTGTTTGAGTGAACTGTGTGACACATGAAGCTTTTATGGTGAGATGTTTTAAATTTATTTTTAATTTTTGTTTTCTTCTCGGTGGGAGTTTTCAAAGGGCTGATATGGAGGAGTAGGAGATGAATGGGTTAGAGCGCATGATATGAAATTCACAAAGAATCAATAAAGAGTTAAAAATTTATTTATCATAGCCAAGATTCAAGATACTAAAGCAATTTAAAATTAAAAATTTAAAAATGCCTTATCATTTTTATGAGAGAAAACTCCTAGAAAACTCCTCCACATGAAAGGAAGCCGTTAACAAAATGACAAATTAACTTATAAAAATTAATATCCAAATTTGTAACAAATATATAGAAAAAGACAGTGAAAATCTGAGTATTAAACAGGCAAAGAACCAGAATAGATATTTATCCATTTATATGAAAATTATCTTTGTATCATTGTTCACTGGAGAAATAGGAACAAAAGTTGCTGTAGGATATCTCACTCCACAGTCATGACATAGGCTGACTATTGTCAAAAGGCATAACGTGTTGGTGAAGATTGAAGGAAAGGGATCATTCGTCCTATACACTGTTACAGAACTGTGGATATATAGCATTATAACAAAATAATATGGGAACAGTTTGAAGAAAGTGATTATGAATTGCTGTCTAATCCAGCGACCCCTCTTTAGTCATATGATCAAATGAAATGGAGCCTTTAGTTTGTAAAGACATCTGAGTGTCCATGTTCATTTCAACCTTAGTCATAGAAGCCAACAGATGAGAACAACCTATGTCCACAAATGAACAAACACATAAGTGGTGTCTGTGTCTAGAGAGACATGGTATATAGTTGGAAGGTGACTGGAGTGCATTTGCCACAAGGAGGAACTCCAAAAATGCCGGCCGTTAAATTAAAAGGCACAAATTAGATTCAGGAAGTAAAAATATTACAGTACTCTTATTTGTGGAGCATAAAAGTTGTTTTCAAATGTATAGAGATAAAAAGGAAATAAAGTTTCCAAGATGTAAAGGTGGCAGTGGTGGAGGTTAAAACATTCAGGGCTTATAAATCAGCAGATGTGTGAGCTACACAAATCTATTTAATTTTCAATGCGAGGACCATAGTTACACACACACACACACACACACACACACACACACACACACACACACACACACACACACAGGCATATACAGGACTAACTATGTAAGATTATAGATATATTAATCTGCTTTACTATAGTAACTCTGATACATCTACATTTAATCTATGATAGCATTTATACCTTAAATGCAAACACTCATTTTCCTTCAAGCTGGTGTGGTGACAACATCAGGAGGTAGAGGCAGAAGAGTTGTGTATTTAAGGCAGGTTGGATTATGGAGTAAGATACCGACATTACAAATGTTAATTTAAAAAACCTAATACATTTCATGCTCTGAATTTAGCATAATGTATAAATGTATAGATCCATGACCATTTTAATAGCTTAAATTTTAAGAAAGCCTCAGGTTAAAAATACATTAGTTGCTATTTATTTCTAGTAATCTTTGAAAAATTTATTTGTTCACTCATTATTCTTAGGGGTAGGTAGAGGGGCAGGGAGACATGGGTCAGAGGACACCATGCCGTCAGTCCATATGGTTGCCAGGAATCAAACTTTGACAGTCTTGTAGCAAAGACTGTCACCTACTGAGCAATCTCACTGGCCTCCATCCTGTCTTTGGTATAAAGGAATATGTGTCTTTGTATTAAGCCTTAGCTACTGCTGGAGAGTATATTTGGGTGAGGGTAGCGCATTACAACTTCAATGTGTCATTTACGATATGTGCTTTTATCGTGTCCCACCCTTTACCCTTACTAAATCGATGTCTTAACTTTAAAAGTTTTGATGGTTGATGAGATTTAGGAATGTTCCAGAATTATTAAGCGATCAGTGCATCTTTACCTCTGCATCTGTTACAGTGGGATCTTGAATGTCCATGATCTCCGTCTGTTAAGTGCTTGATTGCCCAGACTGTGGGACTGTTGGGCGGTGGTGGTACATTTCTGAGGTGAGGCACAGCATACGGAAGGGAGGCCACCATGTTGTGGCTTATAGGATATGCCCAGACCTTATCCCTTCTCTCTTTTTGCCTTATGCGTTCCATGAGTTCAGCCATTTTGCTTGTCATTTGTTGCACTATGTGTGGTCAAAGAGCCCAGAGCATTGAACCAACAAAGTGTGGTTCTAAATCTTCTTACAAGTCATTTTTTTCCAGGTATTTCAAGAAAGAAACTAAAACTAACACAGTTTCCAAATCAGTATTTTGCTTTTGACTGTATCTTACAGCACATTATCACTTTCCAGGTTTACTTTTGTGATTTTCGAGTTTTGCTTACTATTGCCTTTCTAAAATAAAATGTATTGGTTTGTTAACTAGGATGTTCTCATCCCTCAGTTATTTTAGTTTCTGCAAAACTGTAATGATGTTTACCGAGCATTTTAAAGGTTGAAATCCTCTGACTGAATTTATCTGAATATTAAGAATCACTTGGCAACAAACTGTTCCTCTGTATTCAGTGTGTTTGCAAGATTAATATAGTTTCTTGAATTTGTACCAGGGTCATCCTTTATTTTTCTTTCTCTCTTTCTTAATCTTTGACTTTTATGCAAATGAGCTGAATAGCAGGTTTATTAGAAATTTGTACTGCAAGCAATTTTAAGGCATGTATTTATTTTCATATTAAATATGGCTGAATAGGTAGGATGCTTTTTTTTTTCGTTCAGTTGACTTTCAAGACCTCTTTTGGAAGGACAATGTTGAAGTCCTTTCTTTTCGCCAGGACTTTATGATAGATTATATGCATACTGTTCTGTTTTAGGTCATCTGTAAAATGCATTAATGAAAACACAACGTGACACCTTCTGTGACAAGATGTTCTGCCTTAATTAGTATGTTCAGGTCCAAAAACTCATTGCATACCAAGCCAACTCAATTTTTGTTTAATTTACCTGGACTTAGAAACACAGTTTCATTATCTATTTTATTTTATTTTATTTTATTTTATTTTATTTTCCTCCTTGACATTCAGCAACTTTTTGGGAGGGCAAGTGGAGCTTCTTCCTGGTGCAAGTTGGAGGTCACCTTTAATTTCCAGTGATAGCATTTATTGAATCTGAACTTTTTTTTTTAATCAGAATTCTTGCTTCCCCAAGGAAGACAATGATAGTTTTCTTCTAACTCTTAGGGGGGGGTAATCTGTTACTTTGTGTTACTCAAGTTTGGATTTTATCTGAAGAAATTGAAACAGATATAATGTATCCTGTATACTCAGGATATACAGGCTAGATTTACTAAGACATAATAGAAAGCAAGAAAATCTTACTTGATAAATTTAGCATGGATATGAGAACACTACTGTGAACGTAAAAAAAAAAGCCGTGAATGTAAATATTTAGAGCTGAACACTGTCTAGCTAGGTTGGACACGGAACAGTAAATTGTGGAAACAAAAGGTGGCTGGGCTAGAGGTGTTAATTCTGGAAAACTGATTAGGAAGTAAATGTCAATGGCTTATATTTGCCACCACAGATTTCTGTTGACCTTGGCTCTTTATGTTTGGTGCTAGGATGTCTTTCTTCTTTCTGATACAGGGTCAGCATCTTGCGTATATCAGAGTTTTCTTTCTTCCATGAAGAGGTAAGAGGGTCAGGGCTTTCTTTTATATTTTCCTTTTTAAGCACCTCTAACTTAAAATAGCCTGTAAGACAAAGGGGCATGTTTTGATCCCTTCCATAGGAAATGAGTTATAAAATTGGTCTGATTATTTGAAAAGTAGAATAACATGGACATTTGGAGAAGATTGTTCCATCAGTAACTGGAAGAGTAGACAGAAGATCAGGAGGCAGCTTATAACTTTGTAATGTTACATTTCCACTAAGCGGTTGACCGATAATTACTGTTATTTAAAAATTAGCCAGCACAGATAACATAGACCACTTATGGCTGATCAAAAGTAGACTAACAAAAATAAGGACAGTTAGTATTTCTTCTTATGGAAAGCATGCACCATGATTTGGGGGCTTCACAAAAGAGCATTAACCAACTCCAAAATAAAATCATTAGTAATAGAATGCAGCCAATTGTCTCCTTAGTTTGCCTGAAATGTAGAGTAATTTCCATATCTATGTTATCTCAAGAATGCCATGTCAAAAACAGTCAGACTTATTTAGAGCTTTTAATAACTCCTAATTCATTTCTGGTCAGCTAGAGGATTGCTTGCTTAAGAAATGCTTCAACCTTATATTTGGAGAATAATGAGAAGAGCAAAATTTAGTGAATAAAAGTAAAAGTAAAAGGAGTAGGTGGGAAGTATAAAACAGTAAGAGGAAGCTATTTCTGATATAGAGCAGTGAAATCTTTGATTCTGTCCACAGGAGTCCTGGCTAGACACTGCTATATTCGTAAGCTATGCCAGAAACATGACAAATACATTGTGGCTTTCCACTATGTCAGAATTTACTGAGTACAACAGTTTCCCAAGGTTTAACTGTTTCAGTGATAGAAATTTATCTTATAACTTCCCTACCATGATATTCTGAATTAATACAGATTCTTTTATTTCAATCTGAAATGCTAATATTAATTCTCATATCACACCCTGAACAGTACACAACAAATCTATCTATCTATCTATCTATCTATCTATCTATCTATCTATCTATCTATCTATCTATCATCTATCTATATATCTACTTATCCACTTGCCTATGTATCATATCTATCTATCTATCTATCTATCTATCTATCTATCTATCTATCTATCTATCACTGTTATCATCATCATTATCTTCCTCCTCCTCCTCCTCCTCCTCTTCTTCTTCTTCTTCTTTTTCTTCTTCTTCTTCTTCTTCTTCTTCTTCTTCTTCTTCTTCTTCTTCTTCTTCTTCTTCTTCTTCTTCTTCTTCTTCTTCATGATCTATCTATCTGCCTGTGTATGGGTTACAGAACGAATACAAATTAAAGAGGCTGCAGATGAGTTTGGAGTTTCAGAAGTGGCCTGGAAAAGAGTCCGTATTGCTAAGACCACAAATCAGAGCAGTTTTTGGATGAAGCTGATTCTGGAACTGCTGAGATTAGGTTTGAGAATGAAGCTGAGATTTCAATGGCAAGGTAAAAAGTTGAGCCAGGTCCAGAGCAGGAAATAGATCAGGAGCAGGTAACAGCATGCCAGTTCCAGGTCCAGATAGGCAAAGTATTGCATGGGTGGGCACAGGAGAAGATCGAGTCAACAGTAAGGGATCTAGTCTAGCTGATGCTCCAGGAAAGGTCTGGGAATCCTTTGCTTATTGGTTATCAATCCCAGGAATAGTTTATTAATTTATGAGGTATAAGTGAGAGACATCACCATTTTTTGGTCTGCCATGGCCAGTAATTTCCTTCTATCCCTGCTATAATTTTAATAAGCCTAGGTGTCTCTCCAGTCTTACCACTTAGCAACCCATAGAAGTAATTAAATGTCTACTCCCAGAAACAAGCCATTTATGAGTCTATGTTGGATGGCTGATACCTGACAGATGGCTCTGAATCTGCTCAATGACCGTAGTCATCCCCACCCAAAAGGAGTGAGAAGATGCTCATGAAATAGAGTAGACCTGGGCTTTGCACGTATGCAGTAAGTTTGAGTAGGGTACAATCTGAGATCAACTTTTGCCCACCATCTCACATTAATATGTTTTAAGATAGTGTCCAAACATATAAATATCAAGTAACAGAACTATAATCAGGATATAAATCAGAGGAAGATAGCCTGTGTGTGATAGTTTGTCCCTTTGAGGTATTTTAATCAAGATGGTTCTCATTTGAAAGTCATCTAATCATTCCCATGTGTGTTTGAATTGAATTCTCACTCTTCCTGGTAATGACGATACTAAAAGATCACCTAATTTCCCCGACATACAAATACTCCCACGAGACACAGAATTTTAAAAAAAGGAATGGCAGGGAAATACTGCTTAGCATAGGACAATGGAGTCAGAAGCTTTTTAAATCATCAGATACAAGTGTCAAAGCAGTAGTCAGTAACTGGGTTGCACAATGTTTGTGGGAACTGTCCTACCTTTATGTCTCAGTTGATTCTCCAGCATTTGGAATGATGTTTTGCACTACTTTGAAATACATACATACATACATACATACATACATACATACATACATACATATATACATACATGCATACATGTATATATACATATATATAAACACATCTGATTAAAGCAAACTTACATTCTTTTTCACTGTTTTATCAGTGAACTCCATGTGGTAGAATAGCAGACCTTGAAGAAACTGGGTCCCTTGTCTTGAATAACTAACATTGAATAAAATCTGGCAGTCTGTAGCAAAAAGTGGCAAATTACAGTAACAGGAGTAATGGACTCATATGAAGGGCATAAGGACTGTTAGGTGCACAAGTGATGCCTTACTCTACTGGAAATAGGTCCATGTTTAAAGATCAGACTCTCAATATAGATGTATTATTTAAACTATAAAGGCAGGGGTTTTCTGTAACTGTCTGTATTAGTGCCTTTTATTGCAGAGGATGGTGGCTATGTCAGATGCAAATTGCTGGCTGGGGTCTGAGTGCCCATTTGATGATCATACTGTGCATTGGGAGGATACAAATGAAGAAGAATAAGCAGAAATCCTGAGCTCAGCTAGACTTCATCTGCAAGTTGAAGAATCCTCTCCTTCTCTGTCTGATGAAACTGTTCTCCACTTCACTGTGAATCCTGTGACAACCTGGCAGGAGAAAGCAACTTTGCAAGAAGAAGCAATTTCTCCTAATGTGCTATACAACCACACTTCATTGCTTCCAGATTTTAGCATGCCCCAAGGAATCAATTACAGAGTCTGGGAAATGGCTGATACGACGGCAGAAAGACAAGATTTTGCAAAGAATTTTTTTCACCAGTCTGTATTATCAAAAATCTGGAAAAATATATAGAGAGATTTTAAAAGGATTTTCTACCCTCCCTTGATCAAGGAGAGAGAAGCATTGTTTATAGCTGGGGTTAGCTCATCTGTCCAAATGCCATCGTCAAGGATTTTATACTCACCCCATGTAGTTGTTTGAAGAACTGAAAATGTGCTTGCTGGTTCAGTTTGTGACCGTGTCCAAGACCTAATTGAGGTTTATGTCCAATGATGTTGGGTGCCATTTTCTTTTTTACCTGTTATGAAGGAAGAAATTTGACTGAGAAGAAACACAAAACATGGTCCATTCCAAAATGTTTTCTGTGTTCTTTGTTTCTAACTACCTCCCAGGTGGCCAACTTCAGCGAGGACCCTTAGAGTTCCAGAGCGAGTGTCTTGAGAAGGGTCTTAACATAAAGGGGAAATGGAGTTTCCACTTCATCTTTGCCAGGGTGAAAACTGGCAGTTAGGAGACTCTCTCTCTCTCTCTCTCTCTCTCTCTCTCTCTCTCTCTTTTTTTTTTTTTTTTTTTTTTCGGAGCTGGGGACCGAACCCAGGGCCTTGCGCTTCCCCTAGGCAAGCGCTCTACCACTGAGCTAAATCCCAAGCCCTCTCTCTCTCTCTCTCTCTCTCTCTCTCTCTCTCTCTCTCTCTCTCTCTCTCTGTGTGTGTGTGTGTGTGTGAGAGAGAGAGAGAGAGAGAGAGAGAGAGAGAGAGAGAAACTGTTAATTTGAGAGAGGAACCTCATCATCAAAGAGAGTGTTTGCTCTGAAAGTTGATGTCAGCTTTTCTCTGTTTTTGGATATAACTGCATATCTCAGCCTCGTTCTTGAGTTCTGAGTTACCTATGAAGGGGTTGCTGCACCTGGATAGCTGCTATTTAGATTTTTGTTTTCAAAAACAGGAAGTGTAACTGGCAGACTCAATGTGTGTTGACGTTACCTCCATAATTTGGCTTTCAAAAAACTATTTTATTATAAATTATGTATTATGCATGTGTGTGTGTGGGGAGGCCTGGGCTCCTGAGCACAGCTGCCTTTGGAGGCTAGAAGAGAGTGCTGGATCCCTGGAGTTAAAGTTACAGGTGGTTCTGAGCTGGGAACCAAATTCTGGTCTTCTATCTATGACACATTTCCTTTGTATCTTATTGCCTTGAAGACTGTGGCTATCACAACACTGCTAGACTCCCACTTGTGTCTCTTGGCTCCAAGGGAATGTTGATCACTGCTAACTTCCACTTCCTTTCATCTCCCCTAGGAACCCTCCCCAGGCACCCCTAGGCAAGTGACAGGCTCATCTCATTTGTCTCTCATCCTTTAGGGATTATTGCCCTGTTGTTTCACATATTTTCTTTTCCAGTTCAACCAATTCAGACTAGAGGGGAAATGGAGAATTCTTAAGTGATCTTACATAGAAGGGAAAAAAATCCTTTTTGTACACTAAAGTTTGAGAGTCATATTTATATAAATGTGGAGGCGACTCTGCTTTGGTTTGCTGTTTAATCAGGAATAGTCATCAGTATATTGGTCTCTGTATTTATAATACAGAATATTGACACCTTCCTTGTAAGCTTTCTGTATTTTAGGAGAACTGCCAATGAAAACAGGCTCTAGTTTTAAATTAAAATCTATTTATTACTTAAAAGTTTTTATTATTTTTATTTCATGTTCATGATTGTGGTGGCTGCATGTCTATATGTGTATATGTGTGCTGGACACTGTCAGAGGCCAAAATAGACTATTAGATCCCGTGAGATGAAGTCCAGATGGTGGTGATCACCCAAATTGTTGCTGGAAACTGGCCCGGTCCTCTGCAAGACCAGCAAGTGTACTTAACTACTGAGATGTATGTCCAGTCTTCTGTTTATAATCTTAATAAGAAATAGTCAAGCATACATTAATATTAAGCTTTAGGATCAAAGGTGTTTGTGGTATTCTGGTTGTATGATTTCTAGTACAGAGGTTGGCAGAGTACACTCCCTTCTTGCTGTCATTCCTCAATATGGAGAGTAACAAGTGTTGATTGTAGATGCTGCTATAAAATGATAAGGATGCAGATTAGTTATTTATTGTTTGATTTTAGAAATAGAACCAAATATTTAACAATGTTATTGGTTTTGACTCTCTGTGGTTTAACTGACCTAAACAATAATATAATGTAGTTAGTAGTTAACGAAATCATGTCTCTTTGACTACTTGGAAATGACATTGCTCAAAGTGAAGGAATGACTATTTTCAAATTTCTTTAATACCTTTAAAGTGAAAAAGGTCTGAGTAGCTAAAATAAATAATGCTTCTTTCCTTTTTTTTCCTTCCTTGCTTTCTCCGCTTGTTAATGAATTCATGCACGTGTGTGTATTGTATTGTGTGAATGTATATGTGTATCACATTTGCAGATGTATAGGCGCAGACATGAGCAGTGGAATTGTGGATATGTGCTTAGTCAGTTTAGTGTTACCTGTGTGTGTATGATTTCAGTGCTGACTACTTGATCCTGGATAACCAGTCAGAGGGCTCTTTGGAAGACTGTCTGACACATACAGTCTGTGTGACTTTCCTTTAATGTGGTCAGAGCTGGTCAGTAGCCTTGGATCACTCTCTTATTTTCTGCTTTCTCAGCTGTAAAATTGGAATGTTAACAGTGACAGATACTGAGAAGATAGTGACAAGTAATGGCAAGCCATCTTGCCAATATCAAGCAATAAAATATTATAAAAATCAAGGCTATCAGCATCCTTTATTTGAGAAAGTGCAAGTTTGCATACTCCCATCCTTAAGAGTTGAGAAACAAACGCACTAGCAACTAAATGCTGGCTTAGTTGTGAGAACGAGTCCCCTTGGTAGAAGATTTCTCAGTTGCATTTCAGCAAATGAGGAGCTCCTGTTCTGTTGCATGTATTAGAGAACACTTTTCCTGTTGCTATCCCCAGTGATAACATAACATTTTTTCATGAGAAATAATAGTTCTTCTATTTTTCCTTAAGTGCGCAATTGCCTATTTCCCACCGAGGAGATGTTCTTTTAATTTCATCCTTTGACTCGATGTGACGTATGACTCAGAAATACTTTAGTGTACTTGGTAGCACACATAAAGTCGGAAGCACTTTACTTTTCACCACTCATCCTGAATGGATATGTGATGGGATCCTTCTGTTTCCTATAAGCTGGGAAGCAGCGTGACACTGCTTGCCCTGAAACGGTGACAAGCGAGCTACCCTCAGCCTGTTTGTGCAGAAACGATGGCTGTTCCCCTCCAGAGTTACTCAGAGTAGGAGAAGAAAATGTGACCAGACAGAAAGAAAGCTGCTGGCTCCAGAAGGTCAGCATAGAGCTGCTAATCTGTCTTGCTCTTCTGGATCTTGGGAATATTGGGTAATGGGAATTCAGTTTTTGTGCTACATGTCTGATATGGTAATAATTTGCCTTAACTTGATTCATTTCCACCTCCTAAGATACATTGTCGACAGCTGATTTTCGAGACGTGAGGCACCGTATAAATGAATAGAAAGGGTTGTGTGACGGTGTGATGTAGTCTACACAGATCTATAAATTAAAATGAACCCACAGACAATATCTTTGCATTTATGATTAATGAACTCCTTAATCCCTTCCAGTATAAGCAGGCAGATTGGCACTACATGCAAGGATGTAACACAATTGCCTTTAAGTTCATGGTTTTCCCTTGGTAAGTAGAGAAATGGCCAATTAAACTGTGTTGTTTTTCTTCCATGCTGACGACTGCACCCACCCTTGCCCTCTTTAGAAAATCCCTCACAGGCTCTGCATTTAGATTGTCATCTCAGGGTGTAAGATTGTCGCTAGAATGAAAAAGGATAAGACAAAAATTCTGCATATTAGACCTTGAAGAGATTCAAGTTTAATCCCAGACTCCTAATAAAATCTATAACAGAAAAACGCAGCGATACCATAAATTTCATATAGAATTTATCATCCAAATATGTTTTTTTCTTCTGATTTTGCTTCATGCCATTGTAGAATGTCTTGGATCAGAGAGAAATTGTGCCTGCTGTAATAGATTTACAGCACAGTAATGTGAATAAATGTTCCAGTGATGTCCGTTATTTTTGATTTTAGATTTATGCATTAGCTCCAACATTTTAAAAGTAATTTCCCCTCCCCTAGGAGAGTTATGATCATTGCTAAGCCACTGTAGACATCTAGAGACAGTGATGAACTCCCGTAATGAACAGCAAGGGGCCTCCGATGCCAGAAGAAATACTCCTTTTTTCCTATGAAGACATTATATAGCTACAGGCCAGAGCCAAATCTTTAGCTCTTCCACCCTCCACGTCGCTACTGAGATAAAGTAGAAAGGGGGCCATAATGAATCTGTTTCTAATAAACAAAAGGGTGCCGTGCCTGTTTCTAATAAATGCAATTTTAGAATAAAGCAAAAGCCAAATTCAGTGCCAACTGAAATTAATAGGTATGGCGAAACCTCTTTTAAGGGGGGCCGCAATGGATCATTTACAAGCTAGCTTTGGACACATTCAAGTGAAAAAAAAAAAAAGAAAAACCCTGTTCAAATTCTACTACAGGGATTTGAACTCTTCAAACACCTCTGATTGATTTGCAAGCTGGCAGCTTTGAACTCGAAGGCGTGCTACCTTTCAGGTGCAGGTTGCAAATGAGAATTGCGGGTTGAGAAATAAACAGAGTGTTTATAGTAAACAGGTGGCTTCTGTTCAAAAGAAAATTGCTGGGGACTCTTTTATGACCACGCGGACGCTGTGACATATTAAGTGAGGTTTGTCACTTTTCCATCTGGTCTGAACAACTGCTGGAGGCGGAACCCATTTCGAAAGTGGCACACACCGTCCAGATGCTTCTCCATGTCTCATAAATAAGAGGGCAAATCATGGCTTCCTTTTGCTTTATTAAGTCCAATTTATGACGATTGGGTCATTCTTCTATTAGGCAGTTGTCCACGGAGTATGGCTTTTAAGGAACTTGTTACCTGATATGATCCCTTTAAGGATTTCAAGTGCTAATAGAAAAATTGTGAAGTTTACAATTGTTTGATTATACTTTAGCTGAAGGGCTGTATGTGATAAAAAGCACTTCTTAGTGAATTATAATGCCTATTTGTCTCGGAGGAAGCTCTGCTGATTTGGTCTAATCTCCCCTTGGACACACTAATCCTAGAGATTTTATCACTAAAAGATGTCTTGGTAGAATGCTCTGTTCTCCGCACACATGACTCCATTCATTTAGTTATTAGTGTGTTTCTTTTGTGATCCACAGATGAAAGACGATATTAAAGGCAAGGTGCTGCTTGCTAGCTGTAATGTGTTTTTCTCAGTAGGACATCTGATGCTTCATCAGATGGGAGAGGGAGGGAAATAAAACCAACAAAGGCAGCATCATCCTCACCATAGTTATAAAACTACTAAATTCAACTCACAAGAATTTGCAGATCCTGATGGCATTTCGCATTGAGTCAAATGCCCCATTATAATAAGTCTTTCTGTAGTAAAGTTGCTTTTCCTGCTTTGAGTCTGGATTACATTCAAATCACTGTATGGGTTAAATGACATTTAGTCCATGTGATTTGTCTGTGGATACATTAATGTTAGGAAATTTTGACTTTCCTTGGCAGAACATTCTCATCTGTCATCATGTCACTGGCTGATAAAACACACAAGACCACCAAGTCTAATCACATCTGTGGGTTTCCAATGGGCTTGATAGCTAAAGCATTCCTGTCTTTATGTACTTTCAAAGCTCACCATGTAGAGCAGGCAAGGAGAGACACATCTGTCAGCAAAAAGGGACCCTTGAAGCACACAACTCTCTAACTTGCTGAGAAATTAGTGTAAGCAATTTTGGAATACTTTTTCAAGGTCAAGTGTTAGTCTCTCCCCTTATTCCTAAGGTACACAACTGTCAAAACATAGTACACATTCAGGAAAGCATGTTTCAGTGAAAAGAAATGTGTTTTCAAGTCTTTGTAGAATTGTCTATCTCTACAATTTATTAGCAAACTAATTAAACTGGTCTATTCAACTCAATGGAGCGGAACAAAAATAATTTAATGTAGGTATACTGTGTTAAATTCTTTATTTGAAACTTGAAAGATCATAGGTTAGATGAAAATAGGCAAATAGAAATAAAAATAGCCAACATTTCAGCACATACTTTTTAACAAAAACTGGAGAGATGTTTTGAACAGTTTGTATGGTTTTGTGTGTGTGTGTGTGTGTGTGTGAGAGAGAGAGAGAGAGAGAGAGAGAGAGAGAGAGAGAGAGAGAGAGAGAGAGGTAAACTTTGCTTCAAGGTCTCAGAACTGAAACTGCTTAAATACTGGGATTAAGCTGCATGTCCTAGAATTAGCTTTCCCTATGTTTGATAGTGCATGCTGTCTGTCTAAGTAGCATAGATCTCTAAATAGGCTTTAAGTGTATAAATATTTCCATTAGCACAGAACTACATTTATGTTTCATGATAGTATAGCAATTTTTGAACACTTACTAAAAGTGTTATATTTGTTTCTTTCTCTTTTGATAGTATTTACAGATCATTTCTTTTGTATTTTTAGATTGATAGTTGTGAAATGTATAAGAAGATATCAGAATTAAACAACTGTCAACATACAAGATAGGAATTTGGCTTCCTTGATATGATTTTACTTTTAACAAAATGATAGGTTTGTGCTAAGAGATAGGAGGCATTCTATTGTGAAATTCAATTTGCAGGGATTTATGTCAGCCTGGTGGAAAGGAGAACACTTAGCATGGCAGGGCCAGTACCTTCTCCAGAGGACATATAATGACTTTAGCCTAACAGTATGCAGGAAAGCATCGAATTTCCCCATAGAGAAATGGAAATTATGTATTAGACCAGAACAACACATCACCATAGTGATAGTAGGTCACAGCAACAATCATTTCATTTTTTTTTTTTAAGAATCAAATCAGAGGAGTGACAAGAACAAACATATAAGACCTTATGGCGAGATTTTGGTTTAAGTACCATGGCTCCAGACTCTAAAACAAACTAATGTGGTAACTGTTATGGGATTGCCCTAGTCAGATGGATAAAGAGCTTAATGCTTTCTTAGGATCAAACAACAAGGAAGCTACTGTTCTCATTGTTAACTCTAGTATCCTAATTTCTACCCATCATACTATATTAAAACTGGGCATGTAGAGAAGGATGATTTCTTTGATTTTATGTCAGTTTCCTTCCTTTGTTTATGGAAGCAGTAAGGGATATTTTATACTTAATTTTGGGTCACTGTATACTTTAAAAAGTATAAATAGCAAACACTGTTGGAGTCCATAAAATATGCATGAATAAAGAAGAATGTACTACTTCATATAAATTAGATTGGAAATTCATTTTCCAAAGATGAATTATATAGTTGGGTAAGTAAAAGAGACACCATTCACATACATGTAATATTTGCAGCACAATCAAAGACAAAACCAGCAAGGACTAATAGTGAAAAGCTAATGTGTTTGCTTTTCATCACTTACAGAATATCTGAGATGATTAACCTATAAGGAGGGGTGGTTTATTTTGTTCGATGATTTCAGAAATTTCAGGCTATGCTTTCTTGATTTCTTTGCCTCTTGGCCTATGGGGAAGTAGTGCATCGATGAATATGGAAAAGATGATCATCTCCTGGAAGCAGGAAGTTAAAATAATGCAAAAGCAAAATCATTGTTTCACTATACCCTTCACTAGCCTTTCTCACTCACCTGGATGATTTCCAAATAAACTTTACCTCAGAAAGGTGTGGTTTGCTCCCAGTAGTGCCATGGACAGAGTCAAAGATTTAAGACAGAGACTTGTAAGATTTGTTCAAATGTTAGCATGTGCTGAAATTCAAACTGACTATATTGATATATTCCTATTAAACTTGATTTAGTTTTCATATATAAGTGAATATAAACTGGACACCAGGAGAAATAAAATGTGCTGGTTAAAATTTATAAGACTAGAAGTCAACAGAGTTTTTTCCTAAAAAGAATTTATGTTTATATAATATGTTATAAGTAAGAATAAGGTGCCTTCAAATTTGTTCTAACAAAAACCTTTGGCTTAATGTGACTTATATTTTTGTTTGTGGGAAAAGGGACAATATATAAAATTAAAAATTAAATAAGTCTATGCCGAAGTTTGTCTTCGGGGCTATTGTGGAAAAGATTGATGAAGATCAGTAGTGAAGTGGGCAAGAACAAATATTCATAGTGTTAAGAATAGGTCCCGATGCTTTAGTAAAGATCTAAAGTTGCTGAGGAAAAGAGGCAGACACACAATCAAGGGAATGCCATTGTATACATAAGCAGCAGCCTGTCTCCCACAGACCCTAACATAGCAGGCTATGGGAAGTTGTGCTGAGAGTTAAACAACTGGAGGGAGAACATCTGAAAAGGCTTAGGGGGTACAGTAGAAGGATGGTGATGCCTGAAAGGACCACAAAGTGACTAGGTCATTGGGCCATTAAAAGGGGAGGAGTGAACACAGAAATTATAGATGCTTGCTTAACTTTCAAAGGAGTCCCACTGATTTGTGTGTCAAAAGTAGATCATAGGATAGTTGGAGTAAAAACAGAAAAAGAGGAAAGACCCAAGAGAATCCACATGAAGTAATGACTCTTAAGTCCAAGAAGTATGGAGAGGGTTGGAAGTATCACAAATGTTAGAAGCATCATTGTAATTTGAATGTAGAAACACATTCCCTATATGGAAGATGAGGCTTGGCTTTAGAAATCACACTCTTTTTCTCTTTAACTTTCTTTTTATTGAAAATAATTTTCCCATATAGAATACCATGACCAGTTTCTGATCTCTAGACTCCTCTCAGATCACTCTCTCACCTATCCACCTCACACCACACCTTCTTTCTCTCTCTCTTTAGAAAACAGAGCCAAATCAGAAACAAATAAGCAAATAGAATTCCTCAGGTTTACCTCTCCAGTGTGGTCCAGACTATGAGCTGTGGCCTCCCTCTTCCACTCCACCACCCTTACAAAGGGCTAAATAGATTTGAAGCCTTCCTCCATCAATACACCTCTTTATCCAACCTACCGTTGTTCAAGGCATTTGCTCCCTGGAGGGCTACTGGCCACCACAGGCATATCATCAGGTGGACGTCCTCTTGGTTTGTAACTTAATTAGGTCTAGCATTTCACTGTTTAGTTTCATGAACGATTTGTTGTTGGAGATGGTGGCACTTTGAAGCCCCCGCTATCAGTGTATGAGAGTCAAGGTGTGATTTAAGCTGTAGTAATTTTTTTTATATGAACTGGGCTGCCCTTGTGTTTGGACCATAGACATTAAGAATTGTAGAGTTCTCTCTGGGAATTTTTTCTATGATGAGTATGTAGCGTTCTTTTCCCCTCTGATTAGTTTTGGTTTGAAGTCTATCTTGGTAGATATTATAATGAGAGTCAAGGTGTGATTTAAACTGTAGTAATCTTTTTTTTTTTATATGAACTGGGCTGCTCTTGTGTTTGGACCATAGACATTAAGAATTGTAGAGTTCTCTCTGGGAATTTTTTCTATGATGAGTATGTAGCGTCCTTTTCCCCTCTGATTAGTTTTGGTTTGAAGTCTATCTTGGTAGATATTATAATGATTATACTAGCTTGCTTCTTAGGTCCTTTTGCTTGGAATTTTCCATTTTTTTTACCCTGAGGTAGTATCTATAGTTGGTGTTAAGGTGTGATTTTTAGATACAGCAGAAGCATGGGTACTATTTTACCTTTCATTTGGTTAGTCTGTGTCATCGTATTGGGGGATGTTGAGAATTATCAATGAGCGGGATTTGTTGAATCCTGTTGTTTTACTGTTGTGCTGTGCTTATATGTTTCCCTTCTTTTGATTTGATGGTTGCCAAACTATTTATTCTTTGTGTTTTCTTGGGTGTCATTAAACATTTTAGTTGGAGTTTTTGTTTTATCACCTTCTACAGGGCTATATTTAATAGATAAATATTGCTTTAATTTGCTTTAATCCTGGAAGTCATACTTTATCTACTGTAATTGAAAACTTTGCTGGGTAGAGTAGAGCTGTCTCTCAGAGCCTGCAGAGCATCTGTGCTGGCCTTTCTGGACTTTAGTGTCTGGTGAGAAGCCAGATGTTATTCCAATAGGTCCAATTGTACACAATACTTGGTCTTTTCCCTTTGCAGATTTTAACATGCTTTCTTTTTTCTATAAGTTTAGTAGTTTCATTATTATGTGCAAAACTGGCTTTCTCTCTAGTCAGTATATTTAGTATTATATTCTATATGCTTAGTATTATGTTCTATATGCTTAGTATTATGTCCTATATGGCTCTTTTACTTTGATAGGCATTTTCTTAGATTAGAAAAATTTTATTCTCTGATTTTATTGAAAATATTGTCTGTATCTGTGACCTCGGTTTCTTCTTCCTCTATTTCCATAATTTACATATTTGATCTTTTAATAGTGTCCCAGATTTCCTGCATCTTCTCTTCATGGATTTTTTTTTATTTTTAGATTTAACATTTTCTTTGCCTGAGGTGTCTATTTCTTCTATGTTGTTTTCAATGTTTTTGATTGTTTCTTTCCTAACTTGTTTTGTGTTTTTGTTGATGAAGCTTGCCTCAGAGGTTCCTGTTTCTATTCCTAAAGTTTTAATTTCCAGATTTCTCTGTTTGGGTTTCTTTACTGATTCTTTTCCCGCTTTCTGGTCTTGAACTGTTTTATTCATTTCCTCCCACTATTTGAGGTTTCATAAAATTATTTAAGGGATTTCCTTACTTCCTGCTTAAGGACATCTTCCACAGCCATAAAGGGTATTTAAAGGTCTTTGTCTTGTTCTTCAGTTATGTTGTAATTCTCAGGCCCTACTGTGGTAAGGATGCTGGACGCTAGTGGAGAAATAATGTCCAGGATAGTATTGATTTTGATTTTACATTGGCATCTGAGGTTGGGTTGATTGCAATTCTAGGTCATGATATCTGGTCTTGTCTTTGTTGGGTTGATGATTTGTTCTTTGGTTTCTGTTACTGTTTCTGGATTTTAAGAAGGCGAGACATCTATGTGTCACCTGGTATGAAATTATAGGATCCTGTGAGGTATCCAGCAAAATGTGTTTCTGAGTATTAGGGGCTGACACTAGGAATGGAGATTGGCTGGGTGGCAGTAGTTGGGGAAGTCTATAGTTGGGAAGTAAGTGGGGTATTCTACTATGATCTGCTTAATCTCCTTGGCAGTGGGGCCAGAGAAGGAGGAGAAGCCACAATAAGTAGTCTGCTACAGAGATAGGCATGAGACAGGGTTAGAGATGAAGAAGAGAAGGGAGAGTTAAGATCTGAAGCCAGCCTCCCTGCTTCGCTGGCTTACTTGCTTCTCTGTCAGGCTTAGTTGGTAGGTTTCTAGGGAATGTCTGCTGGACTTAGAGGTTGTTCAAAAGCCATGAGTGTGGGTAGGAAGTTTGGAAAGGATGATCTTTGTGATCCAGTTGAGGTATGGGGGGGGGAATGCCACAGCATGTGGTCTTCTACTAAGCTGGGGGTGAAACTGGGGAATTTGGAGAAAAGGAGGAAGAAGAGTTGAAGATCTACAGTTAAACTTCTGCTTCCCTGAACAGGGGTGGGAAATGCATCTTCAGTTAAAAAAATTTAAGAGGAAAAAAAATAAACCATAATCTCAACCATTTGGGTATCTTTTGGGAAACTCAGTACATCAGCAGACAAGCTTCTTATCAGGAGATCTAGAGACAATTCTCATCACTACAAAGGGTAATGCAAGGAAATGTTAACACCAAATCTTTCCCTATGTTGTATCCAACACTTTACACTTTACTACATTTGGGACTGCTGCTTTATGAGCAACATTCTTTAATCTCTCTTTGGCTGGCCCCATCCAAAAATTGTCTCCTCTATCTCCAAGTCTCAGACTTAGTGGCTACAAATCACTTTCTTATACAGATAATCTCTGCCTTTGTTGATAAAACTCAGAGAAAGGTATGACCTTAAATGATTTCAGGTACACAATATGATATTTTCAAGAGAGTTTCGATTTTCTGGAGTTAGTTAAGGGGCTAGAGAGAGAAAGAGCTATGTGACAGATATCCAAAGTTGATAATCTGCTTGATTAAACCTTTAAAAAGCCAAGTTGTATACATTTGCCTGAATCTGTCTTAACCATTTTGAACTAGAAAGCCTACCTATTATACTTATAATAGAAAAGAAGAATAATTTAGTCTTTCAGAAAACTTTTTGATTTATTTTTTAAAACAATTATACATGTTTTTTTCCTTAAGTGTTTATCTTGCTTAAATCATATTCTCAATGCGAGAGTACATGCTGATTTAAGTTCTTAGGGTTGTCAGCACTAACAAACTGTCAAGAAGTTATTCTTTCAAAAAATTATCTCATTAGACTACCACAGTGTTTTATAATGAGTTCTTTCATACTAAACATCAATTACCTTGTATAACTCTATAAAGACGAGGCTTAGTAATCCATGCATAAAGAACGGGGAATTCAGCCACTCTTGAAACCTTCATAGACACAAATTTTAGAATTTCTATCTATGCATATGAGTACAAATAAAAGAACAGGGCCCAAATGTATAAAGAACATGATACTAATAAAACAGAAAACTTTTCTGTTTAATTGGTATTCTCAAGAGTAGTTTAATTTGATTTTATGTCTATAAAATATCACTCTGTATTAATATATAATGCAATAAATGACTAGGGAAAGATTTGGGAATTAAAAATAAAAGTTCCAACAAAATTAGTGAAAGGATTGAGCACTTGAGCCAAGAAAACCTCCTTTTACAATGGAAATGAAAAATGAAGTAAAATTTAAAGATTAAAATAGGGACTAGAGGCTGAATTAAGGAAATTCAATAATACCCTGAACCTCAAACACTATAAAATCTTACCTTTTCACGTGACTCGAGCCTCTTCTTTCCCGCCTTTGTTTCTCAGCACCATTTTTGGAATCATTTAAGAAAATATGTTTTGATATATTAAGTTTAGTCTATGGAGACATTTTAAACATATCATTAGGAATGCAAACATTAGAAGCATAGTCAATATTACAAATAAACTGTTCTCTCCTTTTTCTTTTTGCCTTTGACTTCCATTTTATTCACGTTTTAGTTTTAAGACACAAAGTTACTCTGTCGAATAAGATAGACGATTGAGATCTGATTCTTCCAGATTAAGGTTTTCTGTAAATAAATTAAGGTTTTCTCCAGTATGGTGGATATGCATTTAATCATAGCATTTGGGAGACAGAGGCAGTCACTTCCTTGTGAGTTCAATTCCAGCCTGTACTGAGTTGCTGGGCAGCTGGGGCTGTGCAGAGAGAACCAATTTCAGAGGACAAAATTATGACAACAAGAATGATTTTCTGTCAATATCGAATACAAATGTGCTACAAGGACACTGGGAAAAAATATTGACATAGTTCTTCAAAATGATTTTATGTACAGGATACGAGGGAGGGTTAATGCTGTTGATATTTGTTTAAGCAGAAAACAATAAAATTATTTTCTTCTTTATTAATTTTTAATTATAGCTACCAGAATTTGTTTTGGGTTGTTTGTGCAGTGTGTGTGTGTGTGTGTGTGTGTGTGTGTGTGTGTGTGTGTGTGTGTGTGTGTCGATTGTTTCTTTTTGGGAGAAAGAGAGAAAGAACATGAAGTTGGGTAGGTAGTGAGGTGGGGAGGATCTGGAGGAAGTTGGAAAGGGAAAAGAATATGAGAAGAATACATAGTATAAAAATTTTAGATAACCAGTTGGTGGTGGCTCATGCCTTTAATTCCCAAACTTCTATAATCCTATGAGTACAATGTCTCTTGGAAATTTACCAAGTGTCAGCACTGTCTGAGACTTTTTATACAGAAAAGTGTTATAATCTTTTAAATGAAGAGGGAATAGTATAAAAATGAACACTGGTTTTGTCTATTCTGGCTACTAGTCAACTGAATGGGTTCTAAATGCCATGTAATCTCAACTCAGAATCTAACATCAAAGCCATGCTACATTTGATGTCTTGTGGTTTATGCATGTTACCTTGACCTGTCTACAAGTAGCTGAAGATACAATGGCTTCCTAATTCTTGCTTTGAGTGATGATTCTCTTCAGGAGTGTGGGCTCAGGAACCCCCAACACCCCTACACACACACACACACACACACACACACACACACACACACACACAGATCGATTCCCTCTCTGAATATTATCATTATGGTAGTTAAGATTTCAATGTCTGGGTTTGAGAACAAGGGTCATCATTCTTCTGAGTATAGTAGATACCAGTTGCTGTAAAGAATATTACTTTATTGTTAATTTCCTCCCATCTGAGGACATGGGAGGAAACAAGATAAACATTTAAAAAATAAAACAGTAAATCTGCCTCTTATTAAAACAACAAAAGAATCACTCCAAGCCTTTTATCAATAAAGGAATGATACACTGTGACAATGATAAACAAAATCCTGTTTAAAGCTTGCTTACTTATTTCCTATATTTCTTAAGAACATGTGAGTACTTTGTGTGGTTTGTTTCTTCTGTAGTTTGTTTCCTGTTTGGGAAATAAACCACAGAGTCATTCAGAAACATATTTCTAGTCTGAGAATGCTCTAATGTTCTAATGGGTTCTCATACATATTTAATTTTATTTACAGTTAGCTATTCTAAGATGTTTTTTATACTGAGAATCGGGTGTATTACTCAACGCTATGTAACAGAAAGTATCTAGTAGTAACAAAATCCATCTCTCCTTGTACTTGTTTCCAGTCATCTTCACTAAATGGCAGGTTTTCTATTTTGTAAAAACACTATAGAAATCAATTTTGTGGTTTATGAGAAAACTGTGAATAGTTCTACCTCAAGACCTAGCTATACCACTCCTTGACATATATACAAATGATGTCTCACTATACCACAGGGACTCTTGCTAGACCATGTTCATAGCAGGCTTATTTGTAATAGAAACTGGAAACAACTGAGATGTCTCTCAACTGCAGAAAAAATATGGTACATCCACGCAATGGAATACTACCCAGCTATTAAAAACAAAGACATCATGAATTTTTCAGGCAAATGGATGGAACTTGAGAATATCATCCCGAGTGAGGTAACCCAAACCTGAAAGAACATGCATGGTATGTACTCACTAATAATGGAAATTAGCTATAAAGTACAGGATATGCACGATATGCCCTACAGACTCCTCTCTCTCTCTTTCTCTCTCTCTCTCTCTCTCTCTCTCTCTCTCTCTCTCTCTCTCTCTCTCTCTCTCTGTGTGTGTGTGTGTGTGTGTGTGTGTGTGTGTGTGTGTGTGTGTGGGTATGTTCTTTCTCCATTGACTGGGATAAAGTTGTGCAAGGCCTTTCTAGGTTTTTTACATGGACCCTGGAGATCTGAACTCAAGTTCTAATACTATCACAACTAATGTTTTCCCACATCTTCAACTTCTAAGCCTTCCATACACCGTTGAAGTCCCCTAATGATACCATTATATAATCCTACCCTTGTTCTCATTTCTCTCATGGTTTAGGACTCACTGATTTCATTTCAGTCTCTATTAATTTTACTGTCCTAGATATTCACATAAAATGAATCATACGGTAAATGGCCTTTTGTGTCTGGCTTCTTTCCTTATTCTATATTTTAAAATTTCCATAAAATTGAAACATTGATCAATACTTCCTTCTATTTAATTTTTGAATAATAGCCCATTGTGCAGATATCCTACTTTTTCCCCCCTATTCATCTGTTGATAGACATTTGAATTGTTTGTAGTGTTTGGCTGTTACTAATAATAGCAACATGAAAATTTGTGTAGTATTCATTTATCTATTTTCAGTTCATTCGATTATATACCAAGGGCTAGAGCTACTGAGTCATATGGTAATTTTATTTGTTTCCCTTGGAAAAAAAGTAATTACTTTAAACTTGTACCTATTTATGGAGTCAAGGGCACAGGCAGAGTGCTGGTGATCAGATAAAACTAATTAGTATTTCTGTCTCCTCTCTGGTTATCTGTTTTCAGAGTTTGTAGTCTTGATGATCAGATCAAGGTAATTAGGGTCTCCTACTTTATGGCTATCAGGTCTCAGCGTTTGTAGCCTCGATATTCAGATAAGGGTAATTAGTATTCCCATCTCTTTATCCCACAACACTTCCTAGTGTTTGTGGTCATGAACGCTTCTACACCAGTTACCCCACTGTACTGTTAGAACCAATTGAGCACATTCTGTTCAGCTAAGTCTATTTTGTACCCATTTTCCAGGCAAATTAATCTCTCTCACACCTTGCCTAGCCTCTAGATTTGACCCTTGTCTATTTCTACATTAACTCTTAGTTTTCTCAAATGAGTAAGAACATGTGGTAGTTTTCTCTAGCCTTAGCTTATTTTATCTCCTAGAGTAATGTCTTCCTGTTTTGTCCATATTGGCAGAAACGACAGGGTTTATTTCTTTATGGGTCAATAACATCTCACGCATCACCTCTCCACACCCGCAAGGTATCTCTTGTTTCTTATCTTGGATATTGTGAATGGTTCTGCAGTAAACAGGACTGCAGGTATCTCTTTGATATACTGATTTTATTTTCTTTGTTTATGTGACTTCTAGTGGAATAATTAGATCATGCGAGGAGTTCTGTTTTTAGTTCACTAAGAAATTCACATGCTGCTTAACATGTCATCTGTCTGTAATAATTTACACTCCCACAAGCAGCTCTATCTCCCACATAGTCACCACCACCATTTATTTATTTATTTATTTATTTATTTATTTATTTATTTATTTATGTATTTATGTATTTATTTATTTATTTATTTTAGTTCTTGGTTGTCGAAATTCTACCTAGGAGGACAGGAGATGGTGGATCATGGTGGCATTGATCAGCATTACCCTAATGATTAATGCGTTTGAGCTCACTCTGTTCTGTACTTGTTTACATTTTGTGTATTTTCATTTTGACTTTTAAACAAAGGGTTTCATGGTTTCTGGAACTTGCTACCTCTCAGAGAACTGACAAGAACTTGTAGTAATTCTCCTGTATCAACCGCTTATGTACCAGGATCAAAATGTATGCTCCCAATATTAATTTGGCCATATCTTTTTGAGAAATGTTCACCCACATAATTGCTCATTTTAAGACCTGATTTTATTTTTGCAATTGAGTATGTTGAGTGCCTTACATGGTTTATTTCATTTCTTTCTAGAGGATGAGTTTAGTCTCAGGTAGGTGTTTTTCTTTCTTTCTTTTTTTCCCCCTTACTTTCCTCATTGCTTTCTTTTGAAAGACATCATTGTTACAACCTTTGTCATGTTTCTGCTTGTTCTTCATGTGTTTTGGTCTCTTATTTAAAAATCACTGTGGACATCTTCAGTTTTTCAATGGAGTATTTTAAAACCACTATAGTTATATCCTTCTCCAGCTTATTGCAAAATATAGGGATTGTATTTTTAAGAAATATTCAACATCCTTAGTCATCAGGGAAATGCAAATCAAAACAACACAGATTCCACGTCACGTCAGTCAGAATGGCTAAGATCAAAAACTCAGGTGACAGCAAATACTGGTGAGGATGTGGAGAAAGAGGAACACTTCTCCATTATTGGTGGGATTGCAGACTGGTACAACCTCTCTGGAAATCAGTCTGGCAGTTCCTCAGAAAATTGGACATAGTACTATCTGAGGACCCAGCTATACCACTCGTGGGCAAATTATGGTAGAACCATAATGAATTTTTCATGCCCCAAATACAACATGCAATGTGTCAGAGAGACTTCTCTGTTTCCAAATAATAATAGAAAGCAAATTTTAAATGATGCTCTGCTCAAAGAGGCATCCTTTGGAGTCGTCAGATTAAGTATTAGTTGGGCTTCGTCTGGTGACAGAAAACCAGTAAGCTATCTTGCATCCTGACTGAAATAACTTTGCAGTTCTTTTATATGTTGTTCCCAAACAACCCCATTATTTCCTAAATTTCAACAAATATAATACAAGATACAGCAGGAAAACCTCAGTTCCGTATGTGTAAATTACAGTTGCCATAGTCTTTGATTAAAGAGACAAAGTAACAGATTTTGAAAGACAATGTTTCCTATGGACAGTTTTAAGGTATTGCCCTGTTTTGTTCCCATTTGTTGTTCTCATGCTTATTCACATTCATCTCACCACGTATCAGCCACAAAATTGAGCCTTGTGTTTAGTAATTTACATGAAAGGGTAATTTTCTGTGTAAACTCATTTCTTCCTAGTTGAAGCAGAAGTGTAATTATTCAATATTGATGCCAACCTTGGCCTTCTCCAAAGCTATAACTTCAGTTACTGATAGGAAATATACTCCGCACTACAAGGACATCTTCCCGTGCCTTTGAAACACAGCAACCATGGAGAACAATGAGCCTTTGTCTTCCCGATTGTCTTTTCTTGCTATTTAATTGGAATGAGGGGGAAGAGTGTTTCCTTTTCTTGTATTCTTTCATCTCCACAAAACCCTTAACTTCCTATTTTACCAACAAATTTTGTGTAGTTTTCCCTGATATGAAACAGCCATTCCTTAGCCCTGTGCTGTATGCCAATGGCTTGCCCATTACTGGCCAGATACTGATACAATCTGAAAGAAGAGAGCTTAGCGAACCCTGAGCCCAGAGACCTCCATCCATACTCAGCAGTCCCTATGTGGGATTTGACAATCAGGGTGACCAGCGAGACCACATTGCCTTTGCTGCCTTTTGCAGGGGTTTCCAAACCTTCTTTCTCATGAGTCTGGCTTTCGCAATTCTCTCCTATGTTTAAAACCCTTAGTGGGAAGTCTCAAGACCCTTATTTCTGAACCTGTTAAGACATCAGTCACCAACTAAAGTAGCTATTGGAGGTTAAGGTATAAAGGAGCTTCATGGTATTCTGAACCCTAAAATGGTAAGTGTTACCTGATAGACACTCCTACCCATCTCATCTCCCAAAGTGCTCACTTGCAATTTTTTTCTTAAATTAGGAGCATACATCCTCCCAGTACAGAGTCAGGGGTTACTGCACCTCTGGCTGCTACAAAGTCCTACTCCCACGTTGTCTGCATGTTAAGCCTGTTCCCAAGTGAAACTCCCTCACTGGCTTGGGTAATGTGCTGTGTCGTCCTCCCCAGGGCTGTGAGTGTGTGTGACGAATGATCCGCTGTCAATGTCTTCTGCTTAACATCAGATGTTATGTGTTAAGCTACTCCCAAGACTCGGTGGGCCATAAAGGAGACCTAGAAAACAGGATCACCTCTCCTCTCCCTATTTCTTTCTTACTTGATACATAGCTTTGCTTTTTTTTTTTTTTTTTTTAAAGATCCTTTGTCTGTTCTAGCTACATAAATAGTTACAGATGTTTAATATACACTTAGTTTAGAGGATGGTCAGGGGACAGTAAACTTGTTAAATGTCCACAATGGTGATATGATTTTATTCTATATTAACAGTGTTCTCTTTGTCCTTAATATCTTAATCAGTGCCTTGCTTTTGATTAATTTTTTTTAAGTTATCTAAATAATGAAATGAGATTACTTCAGAGGGCCATGCTAAACTTTTATTTTTTAAAAACGGTCCTAAAAATGATCTTAAAAAAAGATCTAACTTTCCTTTTCATCCTCCCTTAAATTGTCAACTATTATCTAAGGCACAACTTTCCTAGTTTTTAAACAATGGCTTATCTTCTTTAAGGAAGGGATTATAGTTACAGATTTTCAGTGCACGTTACATTGATTAAAAGGTGAAGGGAAGGGAATTTTTTATATATAAATTGTGTACTTGGTATAAAACACATTTCATGTGTGTTATCTCACTTTATACTTAATACAGTATAGAGAATGCTATAATTGCTCTTGTCTCAAGCTTAGATGTGATAAAATGAAGGTTAACAAGGTTAAGTAACTTGCTCTAGAGTGTAATGCTCATTTGTAAACAGCGTAAGTACACAAGAAAACTGATTCAATCAGTAACGTGCCTGACAGGCATATGAGACTCTGATTCTCATCCCTGGGATGCATTAATAAGCGCTGCACACATCGGAAACTGGAGCACTAAGGAAGTGGAGGCAGATTGATCCTTAGAGTTCACTGACCTGCTAGCTTAGCCAGTTGCTCAGGTCCAGTTCAGTGAAGGAGACACTTTCTCAAAACTTAAAGGAGAGTGATTGATGAAGAAATCCAATTACATCTCTGGACTCCATATGCATGTGACAAGTTTACACACCTGCATGCAGACATACACACACATATAGACACACAAACACAGAACACACATGAAACATAAGTGTGCAAAAGAAATAGAGGTCAAACCAAACCAAAGACATCAGTTTTCAGAGCTAATATATTTCAGTGATCTAAATGCAACCTCCTTTCATTCCCATCCTCTGTTGTGTTGATTAGTGGGGAGACTGCGATGCTCTTAAGATACAGTGATGCTTCGCCGACATCAGGGTGCACATGAATCACAAGGGAACGTGATTAACCACAAGCTTATAGACATGGTTTTGCCAGCATGGATGAGTTGGATGACTAAAATTTTACACACACACACACACACACACACACACACACACACACACACACACACACACACACACCCCACATAAATAACACACATGAGTTATAAATGTGTGTGTGTGTGTGTGTGTGTGTGTGTGTGTGTATTTGTGTGTGATGGAGCTAGGCCTCTACTGATGCTTCAGACCCTGAATCATTCACCATCTTAACAAAACTTAGGACCTCCACTCATTCCTGATAGAGAAGTGAGTATTAGATGTGAATGGCCACAGCTAATACAAGTTGTACTTTGGGCATTGTATCATATCCTAAAGATGCAAATGAAATATCTCATTGACACTAACCTGATGACACCACACAAAGTGGACAATGAAGCAGTTTGTGCTCTCTTTGTCAAGAACTGCTGAATGCCAGCTCATTGCGGAGGGACTGAATGTTTGCTGGTGAGTTTGAGGAGCCAATCAATACCTAATCATATTACCCAACCACATACCTAATTGAATCTACTGTCGATTACCTAAACAGTAGAATCTCATCCTCTTGTCAAAATTGTTCTCTTCTATCATAAATATCATCCATAGTTAAAAATCATCTACATTTTATGCATACAAATAATATTAATTATACATTTTTGTTGAACAAAAAGTAGTTTTTAAACGCTTAATATTTTTTCCAATACATAGAACATGATAGTTAATATGAGTGATTTTTAATTATGGATCTTTACTACAAACTCATATGCTTATGTACACTGAAAGCTGGTTTCATATGTCAATATTACAATTTGTGTTCTGGACTTACCTAAGCTGGTCCTTCTTCCCTGCAGATTACACACTAAGATTAGAGAAGTTAATAAAGCAGATGAAGAATTAAGATTTTATAAATATCACAATGTAGTTATAAACCTCTAAATATCAGAATGAGCACAACTTCATAGTTTCAATGCTGGATTATAAAATAGCTCTTAAAGACTGAAAGAAACAAAACTCCAAGCTAATGTAGCTTAAAATAGTTTACATTATTTATATATTTCTTACAAATATAAATAGTGAGTGAAATGTTCACATGTCACAGGTAGCTTCATAATGCTGTAGCTAAATTTCATTTTCTACCAGATGCTAGAAAAATCTTTAACATCACAATGTTCAGCTGTTATAAAGTCATCAATACAATAATAAAATCTGAAACTGCACCCAGATTCAGACAGCAAATACATAGTACAAAAAGTTATAAATCCATTAGATTTATTTATTTAATTTTGTCATGTCAATATTCAAATCAATATATCTAACAACCCTATAAGGGTTTCTGGTAAGGAAACAAAGATATTAGGATATATATTAGAAGTGATCACATTTTATTCTGCTGTAGTGGCTAGCAGCATATTCTTCAGATATTTAAATAGGAATTTCTCTCTTATGGGTCTCTAGGACATATTTTCATACTTGAGTAAATACAAATAATGATTATATTGAATTAGGGCATCTTTTATTCACACCTCACTAGATTCTAGTCATGATTTCCAATAGACACTATTAATTTTTATAAATAAACTTAATACATATACTAATCCTATTAACTAAGTATGTCGATATATATCTTAAATTCATATATAAAGCATATAAATGTGTTGTGTTTGTGTGTGTGTGTGTGTGTGTGTGTGTGTGTGTGTGTGTGTGTGTGTACTCTGTGACCTCCTGCCCAGTTTCTGTGATACCCGAACTTGGTACAAGTTCAGTATAAATAACACTTAACAATGTTTTAAAGCTTGGCTTTTATGTGCCCATCAGGTAATGGATGATAGATGTATTATAGGAGAATTTTTCATTATGAGAAGAGAGTTTGACAGACTATTCATTTCATGCTTTTTATACAGAGATTATACCCAAGAGTTATGTTTCATAGTCATCAAAACTTAGGCATATGATCTATATTTTTAGTAGAAAATAATAACAATAATTATTGTACCAATAGGGAAATGCATTACTATTAATGATATCCAAGCTCATTTGCAACACAAGTTTTTCAATTATTTAAACTATGTATTATTCACATAAATTCATATAAAAATATAGATATATTTGATAAATATTCTCTAAACTCACAATGCTTTGTAAATCATTCAGACACCTATATGTCTAAAAGATTACTGTATCAGTCTTTATACTGAGAATTAAGTATTTCTTCTTTATAAAATATACTGAGAATGGGGTCCCCAATGGAAGAGTTAGAGAAAGGACTGAAGGAGCTGAAGGGGTTTGCAACCCCATAGGAAGAACAACAATATCAATCAACCACAGCCCCCAGAGCTCCCAGGAACTAAACCGTGAACCAAAGAGTACACATGGAAGGACCCATGGCTCCAGCCACATGTAACAGAGGATGGCCTTGTCTATCATCAATAGGAGGAGAAGCCCCTGGTCCTGTGAAGTCCCAGTGTAGAGGAATGCTAGCAAGGTAAGACTGGAGTGGGAGGGGAGAGTGGGAACATCTTTACAGAAGCAAGGTGAAAGGGGAGGGGGAATAGGAGAAGGGGGAAGGGGATAACATTTGAAGTGTAAATATACAAAATATCTAATAAAAAAAGAAAAAAATTCCATGGAAGAAATAAAGTCTTCAACTCTTCAAATAATGTCAGTAATGTTGGCAAATGTACTTCAGAAGGCAAACCTTGATATTTGCATAGGATATTTGATTAATTCTCATTAGAAATGGTATTGATTAGTTTAAGGTTTTCTTTGATCTAATTTTGACTGTTCTATATGATGATGAAAACACCTTAAAGAAATATTTCATAGTGAATGAAGAATTTTCATATGTATAACTTTATTAATGAGAATTTGTTTCCCAAAGTCATTCTGAATTTATTTTTTCTATTGATATTTTCCGATCTTATGAGAAAGACTTAAGCTCTTCAAGTTTTAAATGATTCAAATTTGCCTCTAAAGGGACACCTCAGTATAGAAAACTAACTCTCCCTGTGTTAGTAGCTATCACGTGCCAATATTTCCTCAGCTGAGAGTGTGAGCTTTCGTCTACTTCCCTGTCTCCTTAGTATAATTTTATCTGAATGGAGCTTGAGCTGGGCTTGTGAGTGCTGTTACCACTACCCATCACTGTGACTTCATAAGTTCATCTGCTCTGTTGAGGCTTGAACATTTCTTTGATGTTTTCAACAACCTTTAGCTTTCACAATCTCCCCTCCTCTCTTCTCCAATGATCCTCAAGCCTTGGAGTGTGTAGGTGGTAACTGATGTGAATACTCTGTAAATGGTAGGACACTGCACAGTTTTCAATTCTCTGCTGGGGTTTCTTTGTGTTATTTGCCATCTACAGAAATGAGAAGCATCTCTTGTGTAGGTTCAGAGATGCCATGATATATGGGTATATCAGTAAGTCGTTTGTTGATTTAATTATTAATTATCTGACTGTTCAGTAGAATAGTAGTTCTATAATAGTAATAGTAGTAGAATTTTGGTTTCTCCCCTCTGGCCTAACAGTTTTCTAGCCATGGGTATTTGGCCCCTTCAACTGCATCTCACTGAGTAGTACTTTTATTTTATCAGAAATTTAAATTTATTATTATTCCTTTTTTAGGGCACTGAGGATTGAATATAGGAGCAAACAAATATTAGAGTAGTGGTCTAACACACAGTATGGCACTCTGGAGAAAGCAAAACTATGAAGATATTAAAAAGATCAGTGGTTGCCATGGTCAGGGTATATGCCAGGATGAATGAATAGAACCCATAAGACTTTTTGGATGAAAAGATTTGTATATGATACAGAAATGGTCTGTATGATAGCTTTTAATGTTTGTAATTACATTTTATTTTACAAACTTCTTGAAATATTCTTCAGTTAGCATTGTCAGTTTGAGTATATAACATTGGCTATAGCATTTAGACCAGCTGATTTCATCTGTTGTTCTGTGGTTGATTCAGTAGTTCAATATCAAATAAATCGAACTGTTCTCCATAGTAAGAACAAAACCGGAACCTAGGCAGCTCATCTAGATATCTCTCCTCTGTCCATACACAACTGCAGACTTTCTCAACTGAAGTGTTAGATACTATCATTTGGAATCATATCCTGCTGTTCATTTATTCCAAAGATTTAATTGTTACTTAAAAGTCGTGTAATTTGGATAAAGAATTCTTCATATAAAACACCAGGTTTAGTCCTCATAAAAGCAGTAGGAAGGGAGATGGGATGGGGTATGTGGAGGGGAAGCTGGGAAAGGGGATAACATTTGAAGTGTAAATAAACAAAATATCCAAAACAACAACAAAAGCAAAAGAAACAAACAAACAGAAAAACTAAGCCACATACCAGTTTACTGGCCTGTTAGTTGACTACATCATGATGCGAACAAAATTCCAACTTTAAACTCTATCCTTTCTTGTATCAAATAGTTAAAGCTCATTCCAGGTTTCCTTTTTGTTTGTTTACAGTTTAGGTTAATTCAGCTCTACAGTGCTGAAGGTTAAATATAGGTCCTCATAAAAGCTAGAAAAACATTCTACCATTAAGCCACACTTACTGCATACTTGTTAGTTTTTATTTCTGAACAACTGTCTTATTAACTTGCCATGTTGACCTTGCACTCACTTAGTAGCCCATGCAGAACACACATCTTACTCCTGTCTCAGTCTCCTGAAGTCCTGGGGTCTACAGGTCTGTTCTGACAGTTGTGTCTATCCTGCAGGGTTTTAAGGACAATCATTCTATTTTTTCAGCCCACAATATTACCACTCTACACTATATTGATGTCTGTTTTTAGGCACAATTCACTAAGTGTGAGGATGAAATTCAATGCAAGGCTCCACTGGAGGCGTAGTAGCCTAAAGAGCCTACCAATAATTGAACTTCAAGTCAATGACTCTCGAATAAGTGGTTTGATGTAAGCACTTGATGAGCAATTTGAACCTATGATTTAGGATCTTATTTTATTGTGTCTTCTTTAGTCTGATTCTGTAACCACAAAGATCATCTCCTTCCGTTATAAGTTTGTCTTGGGTACAAAATTGTTCTTAAATGCTGTCTATAAAATTGATCAAGAATCATGATTATTTTTTTTCCCACAAAGCTCTTAAGAGTTCTTAGGGGAAAAAAGCCAAAACATGGTCTCCAGGACATTCACATTGTTTCCTGCTTCTCCCTTTCCCTTTGAACTTGGCCTTACCTGACTATTTAGCATCCCAGGCTCCTTGTTGGGACTGGTCTTCCAGTCATAGTTCAAGAAGAAAGCTATTACTGATTAACTTAGTTCCTCCTTCTGAAGGAGCACCTAGTTAGACTATTTTCAAAGTCTTTTAAGGGGGTATATAAATTCCTGTATAAATGCTTTCCATTTCATTTAAAGGCAATCAAAAACTTCAACAATTCTTCTCACTACAGAAATATTTCAAGATGGATCCATTTCATAGTAACAAAATCTCCTAGAGAGACATTTCTAATTTTAAAGTGCACTAAAATTTTTTATTATCAGCAACCAGGCATATGGTTTGGAGCCCTGAAAAATGAAGAATGAAAAACGAATACTTTTCATTCTTGGGATGAGTATCATTTTATGTTTTCCACTGTATATGTCAACCAAACTCTCACTTGTAACAGTATTAAAATTCTCATTTCATTTATCACATTAAAAGTTTATGGACTATTAAAACAATCATTGATTTAACAAGTAATTGCCTAAGACAAGATTTTAAAATATACTGGAAAAATAAAAATAAGGCCTTTTAAAGAGTATATTATAATGCAAAGGCATTTTAGTGATATCCCACCTTGTGCTTCCTCTCTGGTCCATTTTGAGAACAGGTTTACTCATGGATGGCAGTTGTTAGGAGACAGGGATTACGCTTCTACTCTAAACTTTATTTTAACACAAAGATATAACTTAGGAAATATTAATAGCTGGTCTTCAGTATCAACTGTGAATTTTGAAAACACAAGTGACTATTTTAACGTCTAAAAGAATGAAAAAAAAGATTTTTATCTTGCAAATATTGTTTGTTACCTAACTCCTTCGAATTTGGAAATTGCCTCTAGCATTTAATAAAATTAATTTTTTATCTAAGTTACTCCTTGATGCTATCAGTATGTGGCATGGCATGTTGTCATGCATTCAGTCTTTCTGTTTAGTGAGCAGTCCTTAGCGGCCAGGTGTTGGATTGAGTGTTGCAATACAGCAGAATTAAACAGAGCCTTCATCCTTATGGCATTTATTTGTCAGTGTGAAAGGTAGATAATAATCCCAAAGGCAAATATCGCAGAGTGAATTAGATGATCTGAAATGTATCGTGGAGACCAAGGCAGGGAAAGGAATAGAGTTATTGAGTGAACTGTAGGCTTGGATGTTTATACAACTTGTTAAGTCAGGGAAGTCTGTGATGAAGAAATATTGAGTGTGAAGCAAGTAGATAAATGAAGTTGATATTGTGCCAAAGAACCTTCTCGAAATGTTCTGAACTTGGTCCTATGTGAAATCATTGTGGCTAGAATAAGGAAGAGGAGGGACCAAAAGAACATTGAACTAAAGCTGGGAGTGTGAAACAGGCCATCACAAAGGGCCTGCTTCTCTAGTGAGTACACAATCTTTCTCTGTGAAGCCATTAGTGAGATTCTGAGCACAGAAATGATATCATGGTCATCATGATTATTGTGTAGGTTGCCAAAGCCTAATATAGCTTAGGGGTACTAATAACGAAAGTGAGGAAATGATCAGGCTCTAGATGTACTGAAATTTCACAAATAGAGTTAGCTAGCTGATGGAGTCAATGTGGCTATAAGAGGGAAATGTATCCTGTTTTGTTTTTACAACTTTCATTATGAAGTTACTATGAACTGATGTAGGAAACACTGCAGGGGAAGTTTGAGATCATAAACTGGAGTTTGTTTCCAGATGAGCAAAATTTACATCGTCTCTTTGTTTCCACACGGACATGACAGACAAATCTGAAATGGAGTTGTGTAGTCTGAGTCACAGGGAGAATTGTTTTTTAGCATCATTACCGAATGGTTGTCATTTAATATCATGCATTACATAGAGTTCATTCATGTAGCAGTGTGGATATGCTTGACCTATGGAGTGGCACGCTTGGGAAATATGGCCTTGTTGGAGTAGGTGTGGCCTTGTTGGAGGAAGCATGTCTCTGTAGGAGTGGGGATTTAGACCTTCCTCCTAACTAACCTCATCAGGGCAAGCCTTTGCAAGAAGATGTAGATCTCTCAACTCTTCCAGTGTCATGTCTGCCTGCCTGGAGACTACCATTCTTCCTGCTATGATTTAAATGAACTGCATCTTTGAACCTGTAAGCCAGCCCCAATTAAATATTGTCCTTATAAGAGTTGCCTTGATCATGGTGTCTCTCCACAGCAATTAGACCCTAACTAAGACAATTCAGGTCATAGAATTACTATTGGTAGAAATTCTGAAGAAGAATAGAGGTAGATAAATCATGGAACAATATTGAAAATGTTCCGACAGTTCTGTCCAGTCAATGTTTCACAGAAGCCTCAGGAGTACTCTGTGGAGGGCAAAGTGATCAACCATGTCAGACACTGCTAGTGGCTCACAGGAGGACCAAAAACTGACAATTAGATTTTTCAAACCAGAACTCAATGTGAGTGATGAACAAGAATGGCTTGGTGCAATTACTGAAGAAAATATGACTTGAAATAAGATGTCAAAGAGAAATTAGAGATAAAAATATAGTTAAAATTTTATAGTAGCGATAAAAAGATTTTCATTTGCAAGTTTGAATTTGAACTTGAGGCTGAGTAGGGTGGCAGGGATCTGTGATTCTAACATTGGAAGCTCGAGGCATGAGGATTAGGGGTTTATCCTCATTCTCAGCTACATTGTGAGGTTATTATCAGTATATACTGCATGAGGTCCTGACTCAAAAACACAGGAAAAAATAAAATTGCATGATTAAGAAGAAACATATTTTTCTAACTGAGATTCAAAAATTTAAAAATTAAACATGTTAACATAAAATGTCAGGCTATAAGAAGATTAGAGCAAAATACTCTTTGTCAAGAAATATCTGAAGACTTAAGCACACAGAAAAGGTTAGTAACTTGTATAAAAGAGTTGAATTGTTCTGTTCCCATTCCCACCTGCTTCTAAGTCTTGCCTGCAAAATCTATTTCCTTTCCTAGAAAAATCCATGTGTCCTTGCCTGTGTCATCTTTGTACTGAGCCTCACTGACTTGGTAGATTACAGCATGGTTGTCTTTCCTTAAAGCTAATGTCAACTTATAAGTGAATGCATAGCAGGATCGCCTTTCTGGTCTTGATTATTTTTCTCAAGATGATCCTTTCTAGTTCTAATTACCTGAAAATATTATAATATCATGGTCTTTAACAGCTGAGTAATACTCTATTGTGTAAACATCAGATTTTCTTTATCCACTCTTTAGTTGAGGGACATCTAGGTTGTTTACAGTTTCTGGCTATTATAAATGAAGCTGCAGTGAATATGGTTGCATATGTGTCCTTGGGGTAGGATGGAGAATCCTTTTGTATATGCTCCAAAATAGTATTGCTGGGTCTTGAGATTAATTGAGTCTCATTTTTATGAAGAACCTTGTACTGACTGGTTTTGTGTGTCAACTAGACACAAGCTGGAGTTATCTCAGTGAAAGGACCTTCCCTCAAGGAAATGCCTCCATGAGATCCAGCTGTAAGGCATTTTCTCAATTAGTGATTAAGGGTGGGAGGGCCCAGCCCATTGTGGGTGTTGTCATCCTTGGGCTGATAGTCTTGGGTTCTATAAGAAAACAATCTGAGCAAACCAGGGGAAGCAAGCCAGTAAGAAGCATCCCTCCATGGCCTCTGCATCAGCTCCTGCTTCCTGACCTGCTTGAATTCCAATCCTGACTTCCTTTGGTGATGAAAAGCAATGTTGAAGTGTAAGCTGGATAAACCCTTTCCTCCTCAACTTGCTTCTTGGTCACAATGTTTGAGCAGGAAACCCTGACTAAGACAAATTGGGATCAGCATAGTGGGGTATTCCTGTGACAACCTGACCATGTTTTGAGGAGGACTATGGAAAGACTTTGGAACTTTAGGCTAGAAAAACCATTGGGTGTTAAGATCTCTGTGGGATGTTCTGTAGGAGCTTGGAAGATAATGTTGAGAACAGTGCAAATGAGGAGGCCTGGCTTGTGAAATTTCAGAGGGAAGATTAAAGACTCTTATCAGGGCCGTTGCTATTTTGGTTGTGAAGATTCTGTAGTTTTGGTTAGCTGGGGTGAAGAATCAGCTGTGATTAACAAGATACCAGAACTACTAAAGCAAACCTTTGTGTTACTTGGACTATTGATGGTCAGCTGGAGCTAAGAAATTAAAGAAGAGGCCAGCATCACTAAGGTGAATTCTTCCGGGAAGTGTTTCCTGAGAGCCCAGAGAAGGTTTATTCCAGAATCAGCCACACCTCATATTGACAGCCAGACTTGGTTTAAGTCACCCCGATGGCACTGATTTTGAAATACAAAGGGGTAGCAGCTGGTGCTTGGCACTGTGAGAGGCCAGGAGAGACCATTGGTGAAGGTGCAGCCTCAGTGTCACTTGATGGCCCAGGACTGAAGGGGTCATGCAGAAAAGTTAGGGTTTAACACCATGAAAAGATCCTATGAGAGACTACTCATGAATGTGCAGCCCAGTCGCAGCAGAAGACAGCAGTGTTTTGGAGATTCCAGTACAATGAGATGACCACAAAGAACAGCAGCAGCAGCAGTGGAGTACTGGCAAGTGGAACCTAGAAGACACACTAAGTGCTTCAAAGTGCATAGCTGGAGAAGTGACCCAAGCCTTTGGAGGAGCCCAGAAGTTTGTGAGTAGATCCCAGATATTGGACAGTTAGAGTTTGATTTTGCTTTTGAATGTCACTTTGCCCTGATATTTTTCCCCTTTGAAGTAAGAAAGTATTTTAGTGGAGACCACAGTTAAGAGACTCAATCGTAAAAGGACTTTGGATTTTAAAATATATTGGCTATTTTAAAGGATTTGAAATTTTTAATATGTAAAACTTTGTAAAGATTGTGGGAGTTTTAAAGTTATTAGATCTTGGGGATGAATAAGAGAGTAGGGATTGAGGTTTAACAGTGATGTGTTTGTGTGTCATGTTGACAAGCCAGTTTTGTGTCCACTTGACACAAACTGGAGTTATCACAGAAAAAGGAACCTCCCTCAAGGAAATGCCTCCATGAGATCCATCTCTAAATCATTTTCTCAATTAGGAAACAAGGTATCTAGCCCATTGTGGGTGGTGCCATTCCTGGGTTCTGTAAGAAAGCAAGCTGAGCAAGCCAGGGGAAGCAAGCCAGTAAGTAGCATCCCTCCATGGCCTCTGCATCAGCTCCTGCTTCCTGACCTGTCTGAGTTCCAGTCCTGACTTCCTTTGGTGAGGAACAGCAATGTGGAAGTGTAAGCTGAATAAACCCTTTCCTCTCCAACTTGCTTTTTGATCATGATGTTTGTGTAGGATTAGAAACCCTGACTAAGATAAACCTCCGCATTGATTTCTAGTGGATGTGCTAGTTTATACTCCCACCAGCAATGGAGGAGTGCTTACTTTGTTCTACATTTTTGCCATCATGAGTTGTCACTTGTGTGGTTGATCCTTGCTATTCTGACAGATATAAAATGGAATCTCAAATTAGTTTGATTTTCATTTCCCTGATGGCCAAGGAATGGCCAATGTTGATGTTGTGGAAGATTTCTTTGTTTTTCAGCCATTTGAGATTCCTCTGTTGAGGAGTGTCTGTTTAGATCTGTACCTCATTTTAAAATTGGATTATTCAGTTCATTGATATTTCTTTATTGACCTTTTTATATAATTTGGATATTAGCCCTCTATTGAATGTGGAATTGGTGAAAAGTTTCCCATATGTAGGCTGCCATTTTGTCCTATTGGTGGTGTCCTTTGACTTACAGAAGCTTTTCCTTTTCACAAGGTCCTATTTATTAATTGTTGACCTTCATGCCTGTGCTATTGGTATTTTGTTTAGGAAGTTGTTTCCTGTGACAGTGAGTTCAAGGCTATTCCCCACTTTCTCTTCTTTAACTTCAGTTAGTATGGTTTTATGTTGCGATCTTTGATCCACTTAGACTTGACTTTGTGCAGGGTGAATAGATATGAATCAATTTGCATTCATTCAGGGCAGGGAGAACTGAGGGTAGGGTACTGGGAGAGACAAGTGGAACTGGGTAGTGTTTGGAGGGGGATGTACAAAACCTAGTTAGTGGAAACAAACCCCCTACAATCTTAAGGAGAGACCTTAATGAAGTCGCCTAGTAAAGGAGAATATAGATCCTGAACTGGCCATCTTTTATAACAAGCATGGCTCCTAGCAGTGAGACTGGGAGACCAGTTCAGCCATAAAACCTACTTACAAGATTGTCTGTTCTGCTTACAAGACAAGCTGGGGCAGTGGTAGCACAGAATTTGGGGGAGTAGCCAGCCCAAGACTGGTCCAATTTGAGACCCACACCTGTAGGGTGAGTTCACACTTGACCCTGCCTAGAGAGTCAGGATTCAGAGGCAGGACATTCCAGAGACCCAGGAAAGAACCAATGAAATGATTCCTAATGGTAGTCTGCCATACTCATTGATTGCGCCTAGCCCAGTTGTCACCAGAGGGGTATCATCCAGCAACTGATGAAGCAGATACAGCGACCAACAGCCAAACACTAGATAGGGTCATGGGAAACCTGAAGAAGAAGGGGAGGAAGGATTGTAGAAACCAGAGGGGATGAGGATACTACAAGAACATTGCCTGCATAATCAACTAAGCAGGGCTCATAGAGGCTCACAGAAACTGAAGTGACAAAGATGGACCCTGTATAGATCTGAACTAGGTCCTCTTTATATACCTTAAGGTTGGGTAGCTTGATTTTCTTGTGGGACTCCCAGTAGTAGAAATCATGAGTATCTCTGACACTTGTTTGTGCTGTGGTTTGTCTGCTCTTTTTCCTCCTACTGGGTCATCTCATACAACTATGATATGAGGGTTTGTGCCTAGTCTTACTGTATCTTGTTAGATCATGTCCAGGGAATATCCCTGGAAGACCTGATTTTTTTAAAAAGGAAACAGAGGAAAAGTTGATGTGGAGCAGGGGTGAGTAGGGGAGGGACTTGGTGGAATGGAGGGAGGGGAAACTGAGGACAGGATCTAAATATGAGAGAATTTTTTTAAAAGAAGAGAAATGAAGAATGATTGTATATTCAGACAAAGAGAAAAAGACAGATAACATATATATTCAATGTCAAATCCATCATTTCTCTTAAGCTTGTCTCACTTTAAAATCATTTACCTAGTAGTTTAATAGCCACATTTCTGTTCAAATTTTATTTCCCCCAACTTAACTTCCTTGCCCCAGTCACCTTTCTGCCTCAGTGTGGACTGTGGTATTTAAATCCCAATATTACATTTTTGTTCTTCTGGGATTATAAAAAACAAAAAAGCTAAAAAAGGAGAATTTAGCACATGGCTGGATTCCTCATGAAGCTGAGATTTGGCCACATAAATCTGGGAAGAGTTGATGCCGAACACAGCAGAGTCATACTCTGGTATCTCGGTTGTCCCTGCCATCTGTCCATTTCCCCACAATCCTAGCTCTGTTCACTGACATCTTCCCTATCATTTCAAAATATCAAGCTCAGGGCTTTTACATTTCTGTTCCAACTTCTTGGAATGATGTTCCCACAGATGTTTATTTAACTTACATTCTTGAAGAAATTGTTACATTACTAAAGCAGCTTGCTTGACTACTTCTCATTTGTTTGATGCTCATTTCATGGTAATTATTACCATACTGCCAAGTATACCTTTTAATTTGTATTGCCTCACTTATTGCTGAATATAAACACTGTCATGTTTGCTTTTCTATCTTCCCCACATTTTTATTTCTTAGTATGTCATGGACATAGATATGAGGTAGGTAAAAGTTATGTATGTAGTAGGTATGTGAATAAATGAGGACTGTTAATTAGTCAATTTGGTTCTAAAACTCCAATTATTTTGGTACAGAAAACAATTTGAAAGAATTATTCTAATGCATACATCAAATCTTAAAAAAGTAGGTAGGGGAAAAAAGGGGCATGTGTTTCCCATTCACAGGCTCTGTTTTAGGCATTGCATTTTGGTAAAAATATTGACTGTGATGTCAATATAATTTTCTCCACAGCTACAGTTAGTTGGTATCTTAGAATCGTGGCTGCTTTTTTCCACTCTGTAAAATAATGGTGGTAAGATTCCATCTAATCTTGCAATTTCATATTTTCTTATTTTATCTTTCTTGTGCTGCTCTGTAACCTATTATCTATGTGAGTTTCTGTCAATCATTTTATAAACTCAAGGCTGCAAAATTATAAACCGTGACAGAGAGTGACAATGTCTTTAATTATTTTTCTCCAAACATGCTATCATGTTTCTTTCAAAAACTCAAAAGGGATCAGAAAACAATGCATTTCTGTTTCCGTTGCTTTGCACATAGTTGCTACCCTTGTTCGCACACCAACAAAGACCACATGTTACCCTCCATCATGCTCAGGGAAAGACTCAAAGAATCTAGTAACCTTGAGTAAATTTTTCAGTACATATTTTTTTTATTTTTCAAGATTATAATATAATCTAATTCCTCATTCTCTTCCTAACCCTAACCCTCTATTTTCTTAGTTCAAACCCTCTAATGAACCCCTTTAACAGTTATTCAAATCCATGGGCTCTTTTATTTAAATTATTGAAATACTGCCTGGTCCTTATAATGTTAATTGTTATATATATGTCTTTAGGCATGTCCATTTATATTGGATAAACAGTTGTGTTTTTGAGTAGCTAGAGAAGTTAATTTCTCCAGTGTGCAGCATTCCTCAGTTGCCTACAGTTTTTTTTTTTTTTTTTTTTTTTTTTTTGGTATGAATCTTTTTTCAGAAAATCTACAACTCCCTTCAGGGATGGAATTCTCTGAAGGCTCTTGCACCATTCTCAACACTTTTGTGAGTTCCTTTTGTGAGTTAGTCTCTGTTCCTGCTACACAGGCTGGGGCATAACTGCCCTGTCCTGACCCTTTAAAAATTGCTTTGAGTTTTTTTTCCCATACCAGAGACTATGGTCCTGGCTCCATCCATATATGCCTACTCCTTTCCTGCTGAATTCGTGTGTCCACCAGTTATCTTAGCACACAGTCCCTTATAGAGGATTTTGGACTTCTATACACTCAGAGGTGACTTCTACAGGACTGTGTGGACACCAGCTTACTTAGAAATACTTTATCTTTGATTTCCAGAATTGTATGGCATGCTGGGTATCAAACTTTTCTGAATTTTTCCTCTTTTAGAGGTTTCAATTCCCCTAGGCTTTGTCAATAAGAAGAAAGTACTATCCACCCATAAGGATTTTGAACCTTATATTAGTATATTAGCCACTTTGCTCTACCAGGAATTTGAGGTTAAAGGGTTCAAGAGATAAAAGCTTGCAGCTAAATTTGTTTACTTTGGATTTTTCTCCTCTGGGAGATATTTTTACACACAAATTTCCTAATTTCAATTCTGACTCCTAAGTTCACTTTACATACAAATTTCATATTTTCCTAAAGTTCCTGTCTATTCAATAATGCAAAATAGAGTTTATCTTAGAGAACTTTCAACTGTTTCAATATTTTTTCAAAAGTCCTATTTCTACATCCTCCTCTGGAATTCTAGGAAAATTCATCCATGCCGCCACAACATGAGAAAAATGTTAAATACTTGTAGGGCATAGTTGTATAAGATAAACATAATTATTCCAAAGAGAGCAATAGAGGAATAGTAAAGAAGGCTAGGAACATGGATCACTGAAATGCTATAGGAAAATCATTAAATCTCAGAAGTTCCTGTCAAAGGCTTTGATGGTCCTATTATATAGTTTGATGATAGGAGCTTACATAGTCAACCTCCAAGGCTAGCTTTGCACACTGAGCACATGTTTCCTCAGCAGACATACCATGTCTTATCATATACTGGTTGATGGCCATTGGAACATGCTATCCAACCTCCTAAACTTACTTTTGAAACCTTGGTGGAAGCCTCTGTGGCACCATCATTTTGAGATCTTGCACAGCTCTACAAACCAGTATCACTTGGAAAACACATTGCTATAGGAGGTTCTGCTTGAACAACCTTTCAGTGCCTCAAAGGGTCTTCCTGGATGCCCACTCCATGACTCCTAGGATGCTACTGAGGAGAAGTGCAGCTATTTGCCTTGTTTCTAAGAGTCTGACTTGGAATCCCTTTGAAATAAGGTTTTAGTTTGACGACTCACAACCAGTATTGGCTGTGACTTTGCCAGATTGGGGAATGTCCTCAAGCCACCAGTCCCATTTGTCTTGATGCAAATAACTTGGCTGCTTTTTAACATCAATAATCTCTTTGGCAGCTACATCATAGTTGGCTGCACTTTTGACTACTCCTTTTTTTCTGGCTAAATTTCAAGTCCCTTAAATGCCCCCCTTTTCACTCTGTTTTTTCCCTCCCGATTCCTAGTGTAAAGCTGGCTAAAAGAAGCCAGTAATATCTGCCTCATTGATCAAATGACTTGCTGTCTTGAAATTTCTTTTCTCAGATAAACTGGAACATTAAGGTCAGCCTCCCATAATCTCCTAGGAGATTATGTGTCTTCAGTGTTTGTCACAGTAAACAAAGTTGGCTCTATTCTAATTTCCACCACAATTCTCATTTCTAGTGGAAATCTCATCATCAAGTCCTTCTTGGAAGGAGCCTCCTACAAGCATAACACTTTCCAAATTCTTCCTATGAACTGATAGCAAAGACGTCTCCGTATTATTTTAGATAAATCAATACCTGGTCCATTTGTGAGTAGCAATTTCCTGCATTATATTTCTGTTGACATAACCAACCCCTTAAATTAAAAACAGAGAAATATTGTCACTGCACAAAAGTCTTGGAGCTTGCAGCAAATGACTGATTGACTCTCTTGATCTTAAATGCAATGATGCACTATGTCATGTTTTACAAAATGGTGGAAATATGTCATTCAGCTTCTGGCCTTAAAGTAAAAAGAAAGGGTCTACTAAACTACAAGAAGACACAGGAAAGCTAGCTGTCTATGTATTTGTAGCTGTCTGTGTCTATGTATAAGAAGTTGACCTGTAAAGGCTGTAGATTCCAATATGGTACCCTGGAAGAGCCAAAAGTAGATTCAGTAGACCCAAGAGAAGATCAATGGTTGTTAAATAACTGTGTAAAAAGTCAGATGGTGAAGGGCACAGAGGATTTTTAGGATAGTGAACCTAATCCTTGTGATATTGTAATGGTGGCTAAGCATTTGTCAAAATCTATATAAAGTGGTTCAATGCACAGCAAATGTTAATATCGACAATCGACTTTAACCTATACCCTGCTCTAATGTGGATATTATTAATGAGGATAAATACATACAATTTCTGAACAATTGTTTTTGCAAGCTTAAAATTGTTCCAAAGGTTTATTAAAATGAAATGAATGTATTTTCATAAATTTAATCTTATTTATCCCTAAAATGCATGTTAAATATAAAAGTTATTAAAATGAAACGAATATATTTTCATAAATTTAATCATATTCATCCCTAAAATACATAATATTAAATATTATGCATATGAAAAGGAGATGATAGAACGACATGGCAGGAAACCACTGAAATAATGCAGAGAGCTGAATTTGAATGGCTGTTCATGTGCTCCATAGCTTTTCTCGGATCGTTGTGTGAACTCAGTAGAGACAGTCAAATGAAAATATAAAGGATTAACTTTACTAATTCTGAAATTCAACATTTAATCACTATAGCAATTACCAATCTAGGTAATAATACTTTCCGTTGTCAATAAATCATTGTTAATGAATATATAAACAATATAAGAATTTTTCCATTTTATTGAAAAGGGTATGTTTTTCTTTGCCTAACATATCCTGATTATGGTTTCCCTCCTTCTCCTCCTCCCATCCAAACCCATCCTGATCTTCTTCTTTTCTGTTTCTGATTAGAAAACAAATGGGCTTCTAAGGGATAATAATAAAATAAAGTGCAATAAGATAAAACAAATATAACACTAAAGAATCGAGCGAAACTAATAAACAGAAGGAAAAGAGCCCAAGAGAAAGAACAAGAAAGAGAGAGCCAGTCAGTCCCCTCTATTAAAGGAATATGTAATACAAGGTCTATGGTAGGCAGTAAGTGTTTTCTTTTCAAAATGTCTGCTGTAGCTACAGTACATAGATCACAGACTAACATAGTACTGCCCTAATTCATACTTATTTCTAGAATGAATGAAAATGATAAAACCAAACCGAAATTTCTTCAAGCTAGGAATTGGAGTTGTACCAGTCAGGGCAGCTGTCATTGAGATCGGTGTACCCAGAGATCATATTCTGTCTCTTGAAGGTGCTGTAGCTATGATTGTAACTTTGCCAAGTTAATTGAAATTTATCTGCATCAATACAAAGTTTGATATTTCATTCATAACTCATCCTTTTTTCAGTCTCTTATTATGAAAAAAAAATTATAATTGCATTTCTCCTTCCCTCCAAACACTTCAATATACCACTTTCTTGTCTCCTTCAAACTTGTGACCTCTTTTTTCACCCATTATTATTGCATATATATGTGTGCATCTCTCTCTATATTTCTAATAACAACCTGTTCAGTCAATATAATGATATGTGCACATATGATTTCAGGGCTGACCATGTGGCAGTGCACAACAGTGTGCTCCTCTCTTGGGAAGAACACCTTTCCTTCCTCTAGCTTTCCTCACTTGTCAACACTTCTTTGTGTAGGATATAGTTCTTGTGGACATTTTTTTGTCTAGTTTGGCTTGTCCTTTGATGTCATCCTTTTCAGCTCACGTTTGGGCAGTCCTGTTTGTGAGACTTCATGTCTATAGCGTCTGATATTATTAGGAGACACAATCTCACAGCAAAATCCCCAATCCTCTGGCTTTAATAATCTTCTATTTCTGCTGTTCTGCAATGTTCCCTGAGCCTTAGGTGTGGGGGTGTTTTCTAGAAGTATCCAATGAAACTGGACTCTACAATTCTGTATTTTGGATAAGGAAATTTATATTTCCTCTAAAATGCCTCACTAGTATTATAGTTTGGATCTAGCCTCAAAAATAATGTCTACCATTCAGAATTATTTGTGCTCAAATCTGTGACAGTGTAAAGCATCCAGGACCAAGAGACAGTATTGCAACAATTTCTAAGTTTTCACTGGATAAAAGTCCTGGAAAGAATAGGAATTCAAGGCCCATACCTAAACATAGTAAAAGCCATATACAGCAAACCAGTGGCTAACATTAAACTAAATGGAGAGAAACTTGAAGCAATCCCACTAAAATCAGGGTCTAGACAAGGCTGCCCTCTCTCCCTACTTATTCAATATAGTTCTTGAAGTTCTAGCCAGAGCAATCAGACAACAAAAAGGAGGTCAAGGGATACAGATCGGAAAAGAAGAAGTCAAAATATCACTATTTGCAGATGATATGATAGTATATTTAAGTGATCCCAAAAGTTCCACCAGAGAACTACTAAAGCTGATAAACAACTTCAGCAAAGTGGCTGGGTATAAAATTAACTCAAATAAATCAGTAGCCTTCCTCTACACAAAAGAGAAACAAGCCGAGAAAGAAATTAGGGAAACGACACCCTTCATAATAGACCCAAATAATATAAAATACCTCTGTGTGACTTTAACCAAGCAAGTAAAAGATCTGTACAATAAGAACTTCAAGACACTGAAGAAAGAAATTGAAGAAGACCTCAGAAGGTGGAAAGATCTCCCATGCTCATGGATTGGCAGGATTAATATAGTAAAAATGGCCATTTTACCAAAAGCGATCTACAGATTCAATGCAATCCCCATCAAAATACCAATCCAATTCTTCAAAGAGTTAGACAGAACAATTTGCAAATTCATCTGGAATAACAAAAAACCCAGGATAGCTAAAACTATCCTCAACAATAAAAGGACTTTAGGGGGAATCACTATCCCTGAACTCAAGCAGTATTACAGAGCAATAGTGATAAAAACTGCATGGTATTGGTACAGAGACAGACAGATAGACCAATGGAACAGAATTGAAGACCCAGAAATGAACCCACACACCTATGGTCACTTGATTTTTGACAAAGGAGCCAAATCCATCCAATGGAAAAAAGATAGCATTTTCAGCAAATGGTGCTGGTTCAACTGGAGGTCAACATGTAGAAGAATGCAGATCGATCCATGCTTATCACCCTGTACAAAGCTTAAGTCCAAGTGGATCAAGGACCTCCACATCAAACCAGACACACTCAAACTAATAGAAGAAAAACTAGGGAAGCATCTAGAACACATGGGCACTGGAAAAATTTCCTGAACAAAAACACCAATGGCTTATGCTCTAAGATCAAGAATCGACAAATGGGATCTCATAAAACTGCAAAGCTTCTGTAAGGCAAAGGACACTGTGGTTAGGACAAAACGGCAACCAACAGATTGGGAAAAGATCTTTACCAATCCTACAACAGATAGAGGCCTTATATCCAAAATATACAAAGAACTCAAAAAAGTTAGACCGCAGGGAGACAAATAACCCTATTAAAAATGGGGTTCAGAGCTAAACAAAGAATTCACAGCTGAGGAATGCCGAATGGCTGAGAAACACCTAAAGAAATGTTCAACATCTTTAGTCATCAGGAAATGCAAATCAAAACAACCCTGAGATTTCACCTCACACCAGTGAGAATGGCTAAGATCAAAAACTCAGGTGACAGCAAATGCTGGCGAGGATGTGGAGAAAGAGGAACACTCCTCCATTGTTGGTGGGATTGCAGACTGGTACAAACCATTCTGGAAATCAGTCTGAAGGTTCCTCAGAAAATTGGACATTAAACTGCCTGAGGATCCAGCTATACCTCTCTTGGGCATATACCCAAAAGATGCCCCAACATATAAAAAAGACACGTGCTCCACTATGTTCATAGCAGCCTTATTTATAATAGCCAGAAGCTGGAAAGAACCCAGATGCCCTTCAACAGAGGAATGGATACAGAAAATGTGGTACATCTACACAATGGAATATTACTCAGCTATCAAAAACAACGAAGTTTATGAAATTTGTAGGCAAATGGTTGGAACTGGAAAATATCATCCTGAGTGAGCTAACCCAATCACAGAAAGACATACATGGTATGCACTCATTGATAAGTGGCTATTAGCCCAAATGCCTGAATTACCCTAGATGCCTAGAACAAATGAAACTCAAGACGGATGATCAAAATGTGAATGCTTCACTCCTTCTTTAAAAGGGGAACAAGAATACCCTTGGCAGGGAAGAGAGAGGCAAAAAGATTAAAACAGAGACTGAAGGAACACCCATTCAGAGCCTGCCCACATGTGGCCCATATATATACAGCCACCCAATTAGACAAGATGGATGAAGCAAAAGAAGTGCAGAAGTGTAGATCGCTCCTGAGAGACACAGCCAGAATACAGCAAACGGAGGCGAATGCAAGCAGCAAACCACTGAACTGAGAATAGGACCCCCGTTGAAGGAATCAGGGAAAGAACTGGAAGAGCTTGAAGGGGCTCGAGACCCCATATGTACAACAATGCCAAGCAACCAGAGCTTCCAGGGACTAAGCCACTACCTAAAGACTATACATGGACTGACCCTGGACTCTGACCTCATAGGTAGCAATGAATATCCTAGTAAGAGCACCAGTGGAAGGGGAAGCCCTGGGTCCTGCTAATACTGAACCCCCAGTGAACTAGACTTTTGGGGGGAGGGAGGCAATGGGGGGAGGGTGGGGAGTGGAACACCCATAATTAAGGGTGGTAGGGAAGTTGATTTTTTCCCGGAAACCGGGAAAGGGAATAACACTCGAAATGTATATAAGAAATATTCAAGTTAATAAAAAAAAAATGTATTCTGGACAAGAAAGATCTTGGGCAGGAAGGATCAAAGGCAATATTTTGCTGTTTAAATTGCATTCTAATTGCTTTACTTTAAGGCTAAAGAATTGAAGATTTTGTGCTTAGGAGTTTATGAGCATCAGAAAGATAAGTAATAGCTTAATAGGCCACATCAAGAGTTGCATGTATAAAAGTAGGGTGTTTCCTGATTGTATGTATAATTGTCAATAAGCTTCATTTTGATTGTATGAAGTTAAACACAATTTACTACCAGTGACAAGTTGATGGTAAATGACAACAATGCCATCCAAAGAAATAAAAAATGCATTACTGTAAATCAAATATTGATATTATATGTATGTACATATATGAAATATGCCTATTATGCCTACAACTATAATTAGTGCTTTTGAGTGTATCTATTCAATTTCTATGTAATATTTTAATTTATATCTTGAAAGTCCCCTCTCCTGATCCCAATTTGAAGAAAAGAGGCAGAAGCATGTGTTTATGTTTGAATGACTGAACTGGATACAACTAAGGATTGAACCTGTTTAATTTACAGTTGTTCGACCACCCTAATGATAGCAATAGGGAGTGTTACATAATTTTGATAGCAATAGGAAGTGTTATATATTTTTTCTTTTCTTTTAATGGATATTTTCTTTATTTACATTTCAAATGTTATCCCCTTTCCTGGTTTCCCTCAGGAATCCCACTGTCTCATCCTCCTTTCCCCTGCTTCTCTGAGGGTGCTCCCCTACTCATCTACCCACTCCCTCCCACCTCCCTGCCCTGGCATTCCCCTACACTGGGGCATCGAGTCTTCAAAGAACCAAGAGCCTCTCCTTCCACTGGTGCCTGACAAGACCATACTCTGCCACATATGCAGCTGGAGCCATGGGTCCCTCCACATGTATTCTTTGGTTGCTGGTTTAGTCCCTGGGAGCTTTGGAGTGTCTGTTCTGTTGTTCTTCCTATGGGGTTGCAAACCCAGTGAGCTCTGTCAGTCCTTTCTCTAACTCCTCCATTGGGGTCCTTATTCTCAGTTAAATTACTTAACTTAAGGCTCAAATAATGTAAATATTTATAGATCCCACTCCATCTAACCTCAGAGTTAGCCAAATTTGTTCTCTTCTGATCAAAAAAAATTAAAATAAATGTTAAAGTAAGCTTTAAAAATAAGAAGTTCCATTCATCATCGTATTTTCTAAGCAGTGCTCAGTTGTAGATTTGTCTCAGTTTATAGTTGTCAGTGGTTTATTTAGAACCATAACCTTCAAAGATTTAGAGTCACAAGTCCTACTGTTATGGTAGTCCCTTGAAAATTAACTTAAGTGTATAATACATATTAATTCTGTGCCAATTTTTACATCCAATACATTATTTGTGAGTTTACTTTTATCCATAATGTATGATCAATGGCTCATAACACATTTAGATTATAATAACGTGATTGTATGAAAATGAGAGTCATATTTTATTTGTATGGTATTCATTATTACAATATTAATATACATATCACTTCATTTATTGAACACTGAAACACAGTGATATCTTAATATAGGCAGGACAAGTGTCCATAACTTTAAGAAAATTATTGGGAAGCATTATATAATATGCTATTGCATTTTTTACAAAGAAATAACCCTTATCAGATTAAGAAATTTTAACACAATGAACATGGTATTTGGGTTCTATCTTCTACAATGTTTCTCTCATGACAAAATAATCCTTCCCATTAAGACTTTTACCAGGGGTTGGGGATTTAGCTCAGTGGTAGAGCGCTTGCCTAGGAAGCGCGAGGCCCTGGGCCCCAGCTCCGAAAAAAAAAAAAAAAAGAAAAAGGAAAAGACTTTTACCTAGTCAAGAGGTAGAACTAAGATGTGAACAACTTTTTCTGTATCTAATTTTAAAAATAGATGTATTGATTTATAGCCTGATTTTCCTTCTTTGAAAAATGTGTTTCTCTTCCTGTTAAAGTTGTATGTAAACTGCTTTATTTTTGCCATGACATAGCAGTATATGATTGGGATGATCTTTAAGTCCAAACAGTAAAATTTGTGCAGAATATCTCTTCCTAAAATGTAGGTCAAAACATTTAGGTATTAAGGGATAGTCATGTTTGCTATTAACTTTATATTTGTATATTAAACCATTACCAGGCCAACATAATTGATTTCAAATTTTTTTATATTGTTCACTTCCCTTACACTTCTTTTTTTTTTTTAAAGATTTTATTCATGTATTATATATAAGTACACTGTAGCTGTCTTCAGACACACCAGAAGAGGGCATCGGATCTCTTTACAGATGGTTGTGAGCCACCATGTGGTTGCTGGGAATTGAACTCAGGACCTCTGGAAGACTAGTCGGGTGCTCTTAACCGCTGAGCCATCTCTCCAGCCCTTCCCTTACACTTCTAATTCTCATTCCCACAACCCACAACCCACAACCCACAACCCACAACCCCCAGCTATCTCTTGAATTTCATCTCATCTTTCCCAGTCATAAATAGAAAGGACATCAAGATTCTGGCAAGATTCAGGATGCTCTGGTTTGACTATGTACTATATATTCTTGAATTGTTACATTTTTCACAGTTCTCAGACATAAACATAGGGAACTGTCACCTTATTTATCCATATTGAATTGAATTGTGGCCTAGGATGACATTTTAGTGCTTCATATTTGGTCTTTGTGCAATTCTATGTGAATACAGGCTATCACCTTTGTTCTTTTAAACTTTTTATTTTATTTATTGAGATTATATTATAATGAAATAATTTTCTCTTCCCTTATCCTTCCTCCACACCCTTCCATATACCAACTCTTGCTCCTTTTTGTATTTATGAACTTCCCCCGCCCCCACCGATTACTGTTACATATATATGAGTATAACCAGCTTAGTCTGTATAATGTTTCTTATATATCTAATGTCAGAGATGACCATTTGATATTGAATAACCAATTAGTATGTGTTAATTTATGAGGAAGACTATGAATTTGTTAGCATTCCATTGAAATTTTATGAGCTTTAATAGATTTTTCAGTGGTTTAGAGATATGAAGTTACACCATACCTAATCTTCCTGAAAGGTATAGTCTGTCCATTTCTGGCTTTTCTTTAGTTTCTTTAATATGCAGTTTCTCATATTATATCAGGTCCATAGTAATGTTTGGGAACTCATTGTTATAGCCCTGTGTGTATGACTTTTCCTCCATTCCCAACACAGGAATTTCTATTTCCTTAGGGGCAACCAAGCCTACTTTCACTTTGCCATATATTATTCCTAATCTATTATTCATAAATGAACTTTATTTCTAGAAGCCTTTAGGGGTCTAGTATTTGGCTCTCAAAAGAGCCTGAAAAACATTGCTTTCCACATGCAATGTCTCTGCAGTAACTTGGAAAGTTCACCTAGGAAAAAAAAAAAGCCAAGAATAGTTTTTGCTTTAAGAACCCTCTTCAAAGGTAAACAATGACTGTAATCTATAGGGAAAACATATGACTACATTTTTCAAAAGAATTTCTAAAAGAAAAATTGCACAGGTTAACTAGTTTCTTGCTATATTTAGTTAACAATGGAAATTCTAACAAAAGTGCTTTTAAGTCATAACGTGTTTCTTATATTTCCTTATTGAAAAATATATTTCTATAATGTTTAAATATATATATTTCTACATCTATTAATTGAAGAATCAAAATGAAATAGGTTTCTTGCAACAAATTGTCGACTATCTAGACAAAAATCAGTAAAAGGTTAGATGAACTTCAACTTTACAAAATATAATCAATTCTTAGAATAACGTACTTCCCAATAACTCAATCCATTTCTCATGTTTATATGATACATTACAAAAGCAAATCTGTCCTTAAAACATGAACCTCAACAAATTCTAAACACTTTAAGGACTTCTAAACAAATGAAAACAAATAAAATTAAATATTTAATAATCAAGTTCAAGAGAACATTTAAAACAAAAACGATTCCAAATATCAGAATACTGGGTGTGTAAAGATTTCTCAGTGCCATGAGTCATTAAATGAAAATGAAGTGGCAGAGGTAAGCTTCCTTCCTGTGAGTTGTTGGGCATGGAGGCCCTGGTGGTTTTTAAGCCATATGTACTTGGCCATTCATTGTTCATGTTTTAGCACTAGAACTAAGTGATTAGACTCTATTACCAAAAAGCTATTTGTACATTATGCCATAACGCTTGGTTGCAGAACATAAAGAAACTAACATAGAACTGGGCCAGAAACTTAGTTCTTATAGTGTTGAAGGGTGGGTAGGGGGGTCTGTATAGAATTCCAAAGGAGAAAAGACAGCAACAGTCTTATTCAGCTCTGGACCTAATGTACGACCAAAACAATTCAGTCAAGGTTAACTCACTGTTGCATTAATGACAAGTCTGTTAATGGTGGTAACCAATCACTTTGGGCACCTTGTGCTTGTATTTGAACCTTGGTCCGTAAGAGGGAATTCACTTTTGGTGCCACCAACAAGGTAAGAGATTCATTACTTGGAAGATCATATACTGTAATAGGAGAGGTACTGGTGTTGTTTTTGCTAAAGGGGCTGAGGTGTCTGTCAATTTTTCTGTTAAATAATTAAGTTTATGGCCGCATGAACTTAACAACACACGCTGCAGTTGTTAGCTTTGGACAGAGCAACTGCTTTTTGCAGTATTCAGAAATGACTTCAGAGATGCACACACGGTCAAATTCCAGAAAAGAAATGAATATTGGATACACAGCTATAAAAGGAATATCCATAACACCCATTTAAAGGTGCAAGGAGTAGCCAGAAGGAGCAGAAACAATTTAAGAGCAAAAGGAACTGGAGGAAGTGGTATTGAACCCTGACTTCTGTTGTGCTTTTATACTCGCAGCTGTGATTGACTGTATTGGATCTCCACGGTATCGACCTGTCACTACCTTGTCATGAAAAGGGGAGTGACTTATGGGCTGTAACGCAATATACACAGATAATGGCTAATGGAGAAAAGAGAACATTATCATGTATGGGCAAATTTAGAATCATATTATTAACTTCTTTTGCTGTGGATTTGCTTCGGTGCCCACATATTCTACATATTTAGTTCTTGCAAGATGCATATTTTACAGATATTTTATCCCATCCTACAGGTTGTCTGTTCTTCCTATTGTAGCCTTTGTTGTGTGGAAGATGTTTAGTTTAATTTTGCTTTTGTTTCTTTTGCCTTTCATATTGTGTCTGAAAAATTCCTCACTCATCACAATGTTCTGAAGCTTTCTTCCTACATTCACTTCTGATGATATAATCTAAGTCTTTGCTCCATCTTTTGGTATTTTTTCAGGAGAGATGGGGTTTATTTCAACTTAAGTTTCCAGGCTACAAACATAGCAAGGAAGTCAAGACAGCAAAATTTAAGACATCTAATCACATCATATCTACACTGAATCATGTTCACCTCTTGTGTTCTTATAGTCTGAGACCCAGATCCAGGGACTACTGCTGCCCAAAATGGGCTGGATCTTTTCACAGCAATTAATGTAATCAAGACAACCCTCACTGACATCCCCAGAGCCTAATCTTATCTAGATAATGCCTCACTGACATTTTTGCCCAGGTGATTTTATAGTGTGTCAATTGACAATGAAAACTAACCATTACAGCAGAGAACATTGTTTTGGTTGTGTGTGTGTGTGTGTGTGTGTGTGTGTGTGTGTGTGTGTGTGTTCATATGGGTAGAGAAGATCAAAATTGAGTGTCTTCATGTATTGTTTTCTGCCTTAGATTTAAAGACAGGACTTCTCACTGGACCCTGAGTTCAATGACTTGTTTTGTTCCACTTTGGATTAAGTTTTGTAACTAGTGAGGGATATGATCTAATTTCTTCCCTTACCATATGGATGTCTATATTCCCCAGGTCTATTGAAAAATTGTTTCATATATATGAATATTATATATATATATATATATAAAATCAATGATATTTTTTCAAACTTTTGTAAGGTAGCACATGTACCTGAAAGTCTTTTCTATTTATGATTCAAAGTTTGAGTAATTAATATATTCCAGGAAAAAGCTTAGATAATGCAACTTGACCCTATTAAAGAAAAAAAGTGTGGTTGTTCTGTGCCTGTGTATTGTGCTTTTTGAAGAATAGACAAATAAACAGCTTATACCATACTTTTTTGTCTCTTGAGAGTTATTCTGTGCATGTGATTTCATCCTGCATGAGATGAAGGCACATTCATCCATTGACAAGATAGATCATCTATAACAATAATTTCCTAGTGCTTATGAATATCAAAATATTACACCATAGGTCAAAACATCAATTATTTTTTTTAAAACATAATTGAAAAATTAGTGAAGTTCCTTGGTTTGACTTTATTCTACAGTGAGAAAATTATTGTGTTAGTCTTCATAATCTTTCATATGGGTTTCACAGAAAATCTTCACTGCTCACTGGTTTTCACTGGCACTTATGAAGTAGATATGGAGTTGGTTTGCCCTTTTTAGATCTAAACTTTTCTTCATGTTGATTCAGGTGAGGAGAGTTACTGGGATTTAAGTTCAACCTGATGGCTTATGTCATACACTTTCTCAAGCTAGACATGTGGCTTCTTTTAAAATCTAATTCCTTCTACAACTTACTAGGCTCGTGAGGCATCCATTCACAGACTGTTACACATGCCAATCACTATTCAAAGCTGCTGTCACCATCCTCTTGGCATTTTCTCAGCAGTGTTAAACACATGCCTTTCGTATCCTATCCCTTGCAAACCTTCATGGTTCTTTTCCTGAGGACTTGTGCTTGTCCTCTGTGCCTGGTTTAACTGAATAAGGAGTTTATATGTGAAGCAGTAAATGTTCCCCTACCCTCAGTATCTTAGTAAGACAACAGCTCTAATTCGAATGTTTGCTTTCCCTCTAACTTGTGTTGAAAATTAATCATTTTTGTAGCAGAGTTTACAGATGGAAGCTTTAAAGAGGTAGTTTGGCCATGTAAAGGGGTTGATGACATGATTTTTGGTGTGAGATCATGAAAGAACAAGTTTTAGTACCTTTTTAACCTCCACAATCTTTTTCTTCTCTGATGCCTTTCTTTGTTTTTGCTTCTTTTACCCTCCCTTCCCACACGGGATAAGATAGAAGAAAGATCCTTATTTTTTTTTTTTTTGAGATATTTGTACTAATTTTTTTTTATTAACTTGAGTATTTATTATATACATTTCGAGTGTTATTCCCTTTCCCGGTTTCCAGGCAAACATCCCCCTCCCCCTCCCCTTCTATATGGATGTTCCCCTCCCCATCCTCCCCCCATTGCCGCCCTCCCCCCAACAATCTAGTTCACTGGGGTTCAGTCTTATGGGACCCAGGGCTTCCCCTTCCACTGGTGCTCTTACTAGGATATTCATTGCTACCTATGAGGTCAGAGTCCAGGGTCAGTCCATGTATAGTCTTTAGGTAGTGGCTTAGTCCTGGAAGCTCTGGTTGCTTGGCATTGTTGTACATATGGGTCTCGAGTCCCTTCAAGCTCTTCCAGTAAGAAAGATCCTTATTAATTGCCAGTTCCCTAATCTTATACCTGTCAACTTACATAACTACAAGTCAATCATTTCTGTCTGTTATAAATGACCCAATGTGCAGTGTTGATTCTGTAACGGAAGCACAAGATGGACTCAGACAGTCATACAACAACCCATGATTCCCATGAGAGATATCGCTGAGATACATTTTGTATTTTATAACAGGTCCAAACACCAAGGTCTACATGTAGAATCTGCCTCATAATGCCCACTTTATTAAATTAACTTATACTCCTTTCCTTATTCCTCATGCTTCCTGCTCTCAAATATCCTAGCTGTGGTATGTAGAAATGAACATAACATATAAAATTCTCATTTAAAAATCCATTTGTGTCTTGTTCCATTCAAGTTCATTTGTACTAAGCAAAAGCTATGATGAAGACATCTGAAGTCAAAAGCTTAGGCAGGAAGGAATCAGCTAATCCCATCTGAGCTACTTAATATTTGATTTAGATTTATTTATTTTATTATATGTGTATAAATGTTTGACTACACTTGTGTATATGCACCATCTGTATGCCTATGGATGTCAGAAGTGGGCATGGGATTCCCTGGAACTGGGGAATGTTTTTGAGCTACTATGTGGGTGATGAATAGCTGGGTAGTTGAGGTGAGGAACAGTTGGTTTCTTTTTAGGTACAGAGGCCAGGATACTCTGAAATCTAAGTGGGAAATGATATCTTTGAAAGCAACGAGGGTTTTGTACAATATGATGAAAGCCACAGTGTGTGCTTTTATTCAAGGACATATCACAGTTTTAGATTTTTAGTTGAGAGCTCCAAATTAAATCCAATTCCTTTTAAATATAGTTTAGATAAAAAATAAACCATAATTCGAGAACAAATGCTGAATATTCACTACAGGGATGCCATTGCACTTGGAGCACCTGTTCAGTTTTAATGAAACATAAAAATACTTGCTCCCAATGTGTTTTCATTAAATGTTCAAACCACACCATGCAGTCAGTGTGTGGCTTAAGTGGAAAAGTATCCTGTGAAAATGTAAGTGAAAGTTCTTTTGTTATTACTCTGCATTTCAGCCTATGATTCTGTATTAGTTAGGGTTAAAACTACTGCAATGAAATGCCATGACTAAAAGCAAGTTTGCAGAGAGAATGGTCCATGTGGTTTATGCTTCCACATCACTCTTCACTACTGGAGAAATTCAGGACATGAACTCAAACAACCAGGGCTAGAACAAGGAGGCAGGAGTTGATGCAGAGGCCATGGAGGGGTGCTGCTTTTTGGCTTGCTCCCTGTGGCATGCATGTTCAGCCTCCTTTCATATAGAACCCAGTGTCACCTACTCAGAGATGCTCCCACCTGCACTGGACCAGGCCCTCCAACATCAATCACTGATTGAGAAAATGCCCCACAGTCTTGCCTACAGCTTGATCTTATGGTTCCATTTTCTCCATTGATGTTCCCTCCTCTCTGATGACTCTAGCTTGTCTTAAGTTGACATAAAAGTAACCAGCAAAGATTCTTTAATGCAATTCCCTATGTGATGTGCTTGTTCTCAAGTACAAGTAAGTAATGGTGGCCAGACTGCTATGCATAATACAACTTTCCTTAGTGAATACAGCATCATATAGATGATGAGATTGGTAGAACTACTTTGTCAACCAGAAACACTCTTGATATCTGATATGGACACGTCCTGGCACACCACAGATACATGTTCATATCAGATATCTGCCTATAGTATTAAGGAGACTGTCTATAGTATTAAAAACATCTTTATTGGTTATTTGATTTATTTACATTTCAAATGTTATCCCCCTTCGCCATTTCCTCTCCCAAAACTCCCTATCCCACACCCTCAAACCTTCTTCAGTGAGGATGCTCCCTCAGCCACCTACCCACTCCTGCCTCACCTTCCTAGCATCCCCCTATACTGGGACATCAAGCCTTCACAGGACGAAGGGCATCCCCTTTCCACATTGATGCCAGATAAGACCACCCTCTGCTACATATGCAGCTGGAGCCAGTGGTTCCTCCATGTGTACTCACTGTGTACTCCGTGGGAGCTCTGGGTGATCTGGTTGGTTGGTATTGTTGTTCTTCCTACCGAGTTGCAAACCCCTTCAGCTCCTTCAGTCCTTCCCCTAACACCTCCATTGGTGTCCCCGTGCTCACTCTGATGGTTGGCTGCGAGCATCCGCATCTGTATGGGTCAGGATCTGGCAGAGCCTCTCAGGGCACGTCAGACTCCTGTCAGCACTTCTTGGCATCAGCAATAGTGAGTGGGTTTGGTGGCTGCATATGGGATGGATCCCTAGGTGGGGCAGTCCCTGGATGACTTTTCCTTCAATTTCTTTTCCACTCTTCGTCCCTGTTTTTCCTTTAGACAGGAACAATTCTGGACTACAATTTTGAGAAGGGTGGGTGGTCCCATCCACCAACCGGGGGCCTTGCCTAACCTCTGGATCTGGTCTCTACAGGTTCTCTCTCTGCTTTGTTGGGTATTTCAGCTAATGTCATCCCTGTTGGGTCCTGGAGCCTCTTGCTTTCCTGGTGTCTGTGACTTTTTGTTGGTTACATCCAGTTCTCCACCCTCCATTGCTACACACCTCTGGTCAATTTTTTAACCCTCTGTACATTTCCCCGTCTTCTCCCACACCTGATTCTGCCCCCTTCTTTCTCTCCCAGCTCCTCCTTTCCTCCCAAGTCCCCTTCAGCCTCTACCTCCTATGATTATTTTGTTCCCCCTTCTAAGTAAGACTGAAGCATCCACACTTTTGTCTTCCTTCTTCTTGAGCTTCATATGGTCTGTAAGGTGTATCATCATGGGCATTCCGAGCTTTATTCCTAATATCCACTTATCAGTGAGTATATACCATGTGTGTTCTTTTGTGACTGTGTTATTTCTAGTTTCATCCATTTACCTGGGAATTTCATGATGTCATTCTTTTTAATGGCTGAGTAGTACTCCATTATGTAAATGTTCCACATTTTCTGTATCCATTCCTCTGTTGAGCGACATCATCTGGGCTGTTACCATCTTCTGGCTATTATAAATAAGGCTGCTATGAACATAGTAGAACGTATGTCCTTGTTATATGTTGGCGCACGTTTTGAGTATATGTCCAGGAGTGGGTCCTCTGGCAGTGCTATGTCCAATTTTCCAAGGAACTATCAGACTGATTTCCAGAGTGGTTTGCAAATCTTTTAAGTTTCATAATGGTGGCATACTACTCCAGGGAACACTGGCCCTAAGAATAAGCTTAATTTTTGTAATGGAACTCCTTAATGGCATTTCACTGTTCAACTGAATTTTTTCAATTGTGAAGAAACTTTTTTCACATACAATCATTTAAGATCTTGTTACAGAATTGTAATCATCTTTATTTTCCTTTTATCTAATTGACTTCCTTATTATTTTAAAACAATTTGACAGGGAAAAAGAAGCTAATTCTTTTGTGATAAATGAGATGTTTTTCTAACAAAGGAGAAGAGAGTTTTCTTCTGTTCATCATACATCTACCTTTTAATATTTTATTTACTTGAGTATGTATTAGCATACAGGTGTCACAGTGCACATATAGAGGTCAAAGGACAATTTGCAGGAGTCACTTCTCATTCCATCATGTGAAGATTGAACTCATGTCATTAGGCTTGGGAGTAAGAGCCTCTATTCACTGAGCCATCTTGCTGGCTCAGTAATCATTGTATTTTCAAACTCTTGAGACAGGGACCATATTTTTCTAACGTTTTTATGGTTTATGTGTACAGTGCACAACACAAGCAAGGCTTTGATAAAATTTGCATAGAAACCCTCATGCTTATAGTTTAACAGGTTGTTTTATGTCATCTATGTACAGTGGCTTAAGGTATTTTATCTACAGAGGTTCACAGGGAAGACTTCTTTCTAACACAGAGATTATAAAGTTTGAGTTTCTTTACGTATGTGTTGGTGTATGTGTGTGCAGATGTTTCTGTATGCGTACATGGGTGACTGAGTATACATGTCTGTACCCCTGATGATCCTTGAAACCTTGTCTGTACTCCTCAATTGTTTCCTACCTTACTGCCCATTAGAGTGCACTTCACTGTCTTGGACCTCATAGGTTTTGCTGCACTGGTTGGCCAGCAAGCCCCAGGCATCCTGGGGTTCCCGTCTATCTCTGCCTTCCCATTACAGCAATACAAGCATGTTGCCGTACTGACTGTTTTTAATATGGGGATATATGAAGTGTCAATTTTGCTTCACAATCAATCCCTTCTTTATTATTTATCTTCATTTTTACGAATGAGCATAATTAGTTTATACCCAGTGCTTCAGGTATGCGCACACACACACACACACATACACACACACACACACACACACACACACACATACACACACACACACACACAGAATATCTCTTTTACATATGTCAATATGCTTTCTCATATCTACTACCAAACAGTCTATGAAACATCACTTATTTGTTAAAAAAAGTTCCCCCAAAATATACTTTATTGTTTGACTAAGATATTATGCTCTGTGTTAGATTTATCTCTATACTAAACTTGAAACAGGCTGAATTCATAAGTAAAAGATTTATGCCAAATAAGTGGAATTATTACTTTCACTTTGAAGCATTTATTGTTGTCCTTATTGTTTCTCCATTAAAAGTGTTAATGATGAATGTCGTGATCCATTTTTATGGAGTCCTTATTGTCTTTAGCAAAAATGATAATGAGAGGGATATAATTTTGTGGTGTGAAATTAAATAATTTGATCCCTTAAGAGCTTTGCTCTGAATGTTCTTCAAGTATAATGACCTCTTATTCGTAATGATTTTAGGAGTTGAAATTTATTTTCTATCATGACATCTTATAACAAAAAGAAATTGTTAACTACTTTTATTTTGTGGTTGGATAATTGGAGACTCATTATGGTTGTTACCAAGTAATTCAGATTTACTTTAAGTTATCTTGTGAGCAATAAAAATAATGAAATGAAAAAAGTAGGAACTTGTTTTCTGGCACTTATAATCGCTGAAAATACCATTTCTATATAGCTGTTTGCAGTGCAGTAGTAAAGACGGTCCTGTGGGGGGGGGAATGGTTATGGAAATAATTTTAACTTTTATTTGGGATTTTTCATGGACGATAAAAGTGACTTCAAGCAATGGACAAAAAACTACATAAATTGAATTATAATGGAAAAATAAAATATAAAGTTAATCAGGAACTCTTGATAAAAATCTCATTGTTCCCTGAAAAGAAAAATTAAATCATATGTTTTTAGTGCTTGGTTAATTGAACAGATAGTGAACTCAGTGCTAAATCTTTGGAGATTGGCAATTAACTTAGAGGAAAATCCTTAATTCATTGCATTTATAAGTGGAAGCAGACTTTTTAAGCGTAACTCAAACAGTATTGCTATTATTCAGTACATACTGTATTATGGGCAATATTAGATCCGAAATGACTATGTTCTCTAGCTCCAAATGACATCTAACGTTTAATTTCTAATTTTCTCCTTTAGAGAATAAGGAAGGATTAAGCACTCTCTACAGCTGGCATCTGAACCAACATTGCAATGTGTGCTTTCAGCATTTTAAAAGTAGTTTTGTAAATTGAAGAAAAGGGCTGTTTCTAAATAATAGGATAGTTATCAAATGGTAAAAGTGGGAATAGGTTATTTTTTCTTTATACGGTTTCAATTTGGTACAGTTAGAATGCTTTTAGAATGGCATATTTTTTACATATCATGTTGACAAGAGTAGAAGCATTCAAAAATAAACACTAGTGGCTGGGTTTGAAGAGTCAGTTGTGCTAAGGGACTGTTGTTGACTGGGATGATGGGACGTCCATTAACAAACTGCCTACATGGGAGAACTATTTGGCAATCTCTGAGTTATTACTACATGTATTCTTAGATTGAACATACATTTTTATTAGAGTGTACAAATATAGGCAAAAGTGAACATTTTATTCTGTATAATAATTAAATTAATATATATGCAAATTATATATATATGAATTTGACTTTTGAACAATGCAAAATTTTTATTTATAAGTTAAATTTAAGACACATAATCAATGGTAAAGTTATAAATGTTAACCAAAATAATAAAATATTATAGTGGCTAAATCAATATGCCCATATTGAATATTAGACGTAAGATGCCCGGGGATAGAGATGGCTCAGTGGTTAAGTGTGGATACTTATCTGATGGAGGACCCCTCTGAAGGTCACTTACCAGATACTCTGCACGTAAGATATTTACAATAGAATCCATTAACAGTAGGAAAATTACAATTATGAAGTAGCAACAAAATAGTTTTATGGTCTGGGGGTCACCACAATATAAGGAACTGTACTAAAGGGTTCATTCTCATTCTTCTCTTCTCTCTCTCTCTCTCTCTCTCTCTCTCTCTCTCTCTCTCTCTGTGTGTGTGTGTGTGTGTGTGTGTGTGTGTGTGTGTGTGTGTGTGTGTTGCATATGGCACATGTGGAAGTCAGAGTGTGTTTTTCATCTTTACCTTGTATTTTGGAGACCGGGTCTCTCAGTGAACTCAGACCTCACTATTTGGCCAGCCTGATGTATAGATCTCCTAACACTAAGTTAATAGGCACACAGACCTAACACTTCTGGCCTTTTACATGAGTGGTTGAAATATAATGTGAAACTTAGGTCCTTGTGTTTGTGTAACAAGCACTTAACCATCTGAGCCATTTGTCCTGCCCTAATACTATTTTTGCCAAGTCCTGTGCCATTGTTTATTCCTCTGAACAATACACAGGAGAAATTCCTGTTATATAGGCTTATCAAAGCTAAGGCTTATGGAGGTTTTTTTAAAAATTTTCTTCTATATCCTTTTGTGTTCCAATTTACATTGCCCTATTAACACAAGACGCAAGCACTTTTTGATATAAATATTGGCCAGTTATAATCTTACTTTGAAATGATTTTTCTTTGCATGATTGTTTCCTTTATAAGCCCTGTATTCTGGGCATTTATTAGAGATATCTTATGAAATTTTCTCTCAGTCTGTTGCTTGCCTATTTATTTTAATAACGGATTATTTTATAAGCAGTAGCTGTTAATTTTAATGAAATCTAATTTAGCAGTTTTATGATTATTTCTTTTTCATGACATGAGAAAACATTGGACACATAGATTTATATCTATATATGTCTCTTCTTACGGGTTTCTAGATTTCATTTTCATGGTTACTCATAGTAATGAGGTATTTCAAAGCATTTTTCTGTAGTGCTAAATAAGGGTTTAGATTTAATTTTACATAACAGACTTTTCAAACTAGAAGAACAAAGTCATGGTATTTGCAGAAAAGTTGAATAGACTGGAGATAATCATACAAAGTGAATTAAAATGGTCACAGAAACTCAGTTTTCATGTGGTTTTCCCCATTTAAAGACCTAGAATTATTATAGATACATAAAATTATATACTGGTACATGATACAAAGGAAGTGAAAGAGTCCTGGGAAAGAGAGGAAGTTACAGGGTAAAGGAGACGGGGAGGGAAGGTAGCTATATGCTAATATACATGTACACTTTTATTAAAGGGTCCTTCTGCAAGAAAATGCCATGAAATATGAAAAGTCTCCCCTTGGTGTGGAACAATGCTATGGCCAGAAAGTCTGGCAGGACACTTACAAGGGAGAAAAAAAAAAAAGAATTTGTTTTCCATTTAATACAGTAACAAGTTTAAGAGCACTTTATTTAAAATGACTGCAAAATGGTATTGAAAGTGAAAAAATAAGTTTTAATTTTATTCCCTAAGAATTAGTTATTGCTACTCAGGCTGTTAATGCTATTTCTGCTTATGGATTCATAATGAAAGAAAACAAACCCCAGTTGGGCTAAGGAGGATCAAACTCTGTTTTTTCTTTCGGGTTTGAGTTACCTAACTCAGGATAATATTTTCTAGTTCCATCCACTTGCCTGCAAAACTCTGGATGCCCTCATTCTCTTTTATTTTTTTAAATTTTTATTGGATTTTTTTTATTTACATTTCAAGTGTTATTTCCTTTCCTGGTTTCCCATCCATAAACACAATATTCCCTCCCCTCCCCCTTCTTTATAAGGGTTTCTCCCCTCCCCAACCACCCCCTCTTCCTGCCTCATCATGTAGATGTTCCCCTACACTAGGGGGCGGGGCATGGTACAAGGACTTTTCCTCCCATTGGCGCCCAACAAGGCCATCCTCTGCTACATATGCAGCTGGAGTCATGGGTCTGTCCATGTGTACTCTTTGGGTAGTGGTTTACTCCCTGGGAGTTCTGGTTGGTTGGTATTGTTCTAATGGGGTTGTAAGCCCCTTCAGCTCCTTTAATCCTTCCTCTAACTCCTCTAATGGGAACTCATTCTCAGTTCAATGGTTTGCTGCTAGCATTTGCCTCTCTCTCTATTTGTCATGCTCTGGCTGAACCTCTCAGGAGATAGCTATATCAGGCTCCTGTCAGCATGCACTTCTTGGCTTCATCAATATTGTCTAGGTTTTGTGGCTGCACACACACACACACATATATATATATATATATATATATATATATATATGCATATATATGGACTGGATCCCCAGATGAGGCAGTCTCTGAATGGCCATTCCTTCAGTCTCTGCTCCAAACCTTGTCTTCATATCTCCTCCTATGAATATTTTTGTTCCCTATTTAAGAAGGACTGAAGCATTCACACTTTGGTCATCCTTATTCTTGAGCTTCATGTGGTCTCTGGATTGTATCTTGGGCAATTCAAGCTTTTGGGCTAATATCCACTTATCAGTGAGTGCATACCATGTGCTTTTTTTTTGTTATTGGGTTACTTCACTCAGGATGATATTTTCTAGTTCCATCCATCTGCCTATGAATTTCATGAAGCCATCATTTTTTTATAGCTGAGTAGTACTCCATTGTGTAACTGTACCATATTTTCTGTATCCATCCTCCTGTTGAAGGACATCTGGGTTCTTTCCAGCTTCTGGCTATTATAAATAAGGCTGCTATGAACATAGTGGGACATGTGTCTTTGTTATATGTTGGAACATCTTTTGGGTATATGCCCAGGAGGAGTATAGCTGGTTCTTCAGGTAGTAGAATGTCCAATTTTCTGAGGAACCACAAGACTGATTTCTGGAGTGGTTGTACCAGCTTGTAATCCTACCAACAATAGAAGAGTGTTCCTCTTTCTTCACATCCTCGCCAGCAACTGGTGTTACCTGAGTTTTTGATCTTAACCATTCTGACTGCTGTGAGATGGAATCTTAGGGTTGTTTCGATTTGCATTTCCCTGATGACTAAGGTGAAGAAGTACTTTAGGTACTTCTCAGTCATTTGATATTCCTCAACTGATAATGCTTTGTTTAGCTCTGCAGCCTATTTTTAATAAGGTTATTTGAATCTCTGGAGTCTAATTTCTTGAGTTCTTTTTATGTATTGGATATTAGCCCTCCATCACATGTAGGATTGGAAAAGATCTTTTCCCAATCTGTTGGTTGCCCTTTTGTCCTAATAACAGCATTCTTTGCCTTATAGAAGCTTTGAAGTTTTATGAAGCTTTGAGTTTGTAGATTCTTGATATTAGAGCATAAACCATTGGTGTTTTGTTCAGGAAATTTTCCCCAGTGCCCATGTGATCGATGCTCTTCCCCACTTTTTCTTCTATTAGTTTAAGTATGTCTTGTATTTATGTGGAGGTTCTTAATCCACTTGGACTTAAGCTTTGTACAAGGCTATAAGAATGGATCGATTTGCATTCTTCTATATGCTGAATTCCAGTTGAACTAGCACCATTTGTTGAAAATGCTACCTTTTTTTCATTGGATGGTTTTACTTCCTTTGTCAAAGATCAAGTGACCATAGATGTGTGGGTTCATTTTTGGGTCTTCAATTCTATTCCATTGATCTACAGACCTGCCTCTGTACCAATATCATACAGTTTTTATCACTATTGCTCTGTAATACAGCTTGAGGTCAGTGAGGGTGTTTCCCCCAGGATAGTTTTTGCTCTCCTGGGTTTTCTGTTATTTCAAATGAATTTGCAAATTGCTCTTTCTAACTCTATGAAGGATTGACTTGGGATTTTGATGGGGATTGCATTGAATCTGTAGATTGTCTTTTGGCAAAATGACATGAAGTTCTTGTCATACAGATCTTTTCCTTGCTTGGTAGAGTTACACCTCAAAGTTTTTTATGTTATTTGGTTATTTGTGACTATTGTGAAGGGTGTCATTTCCCTAATTTCTTTCTCAGCCTGTTTATCCTTTGAGCTGAGGAAGTCTATTGACTTGTTTTGGTTAATTAATACCCAGCCACTTTGCTGAAGTTGTTTATCAGTCTAGGTAGTTTGCGGGTGGAACTTTTGGGGTCACTTAAATATACTATCATATCACCTGCAAATAGTGATATTTTGACTTCTTCCTTTCCCATTTGTATCTCTTTGACCTCCTTTTGTTGTCTGATTGCTCTGGTTAGGACTTTGAGTACTATACTGAATAGGTAAGGAGAGAGTGGGCAGCCTTGTCTGGTCCCTGATTTTAGTGGGATTGCTTCAAGTTTCTCTCCATTTAGTTTAATGTTCGCTGCTGGTTTGCTGTATAATGCTTTTACTATATTCATATATGGGCATTGAATTCCTATTCTTTTCAAGACTTTTAACATGAAGGTGTGTTGAATTTTGTCAAATGCTTTTTCAGCATCTAATGAAATGATCATGTGGTTTTAATCTTTGAGTTTGTTTACATAGTGAATAATGTTGATTAATTTCCATATATTGAACCATCCCTACAACCCTGGGATGAAGCCTACTTAATCATGATGGATGATCGTTTTGATGTGTTATTGGATTCAGTTTGCGAAAATTTTATTGAGTATTTTGGCTTTGATATTCATAAGTGAAATTGTCTGAAGTTCTCTTTCTTTGTTGGCTCTCTGTGTGGTTTAGGTGTAAGCATAATTGTGGCTTTATAGAAGGAATTGGGCAGTGTTTCTTCTGTTCCTTTTTATGAAATAGTTTGAGGATCATTGGTTTTAGGTCTTATTTGAAGGTTGGTAGAATTTTTCACTAAAGCCATCTGATCGTAGGCATTTCTTTGGTTGGGAAGTTTTTAATAACTTCTATTTCCTCAGGGCATATGGGCCTTTTTAGGGAGTTTACCTGCTCTTCATTTACCTTTGGTATGTTTTATTTGTCTAGAAATCCAGCCATTTCTTCTAGATTTTCCAGTTTTGTTGAGTATAGGCTTTTGTAGTAGGATCTGATGATTTTTTTTTTTAGTTTCCTCTTTTTCTGTTGTTATGTTTCCCTTTTCATTTATGACTTTGTTAATTTGGGTACTGCCTCTGGGCCCTCTGCTTAGTTTGGCTAGGGATTTATTTATTTCGTTGATTTTCTCAATCAGCTTTTGGTTTTGTTGATTCTTTGTATAGTTCTGTTTCTATTTGGTTATTTCAGCCATGAGTCTGTCTATTTCCTGCCTTTTACTTCTCTTGCATGTGTTTCCTTTTTGTTCTAGAGCTCTCAGATGTGCTGTTAAGTTGCTAGTATAGGATCCCTCAAATTTTTTTACCAGGGAATTTAGTGCTATGTATTTTCCTCTTAGCACTGCTAGCATTATATCCCATAATGGTGGGTATGTTGTGTTGTAATTTTCATTGAATTCCTGGAATTTTTAAATTTCTTTCTTTATTTCTTCCCTGACCAAGTTATCATCGAGTAGGGAGTTGTTCAGTTTCTATATCTATGTGGGATTTTTCTTGTTTTTTAGTTATTGAAGACCAGCCTTAGGCAATGGTGATCTGATAGGATGCATGTGATTATTTCAATCTTCTTGTATTGGATGAGGTTTGTTTTGTGCCCAATTACACTGTCAATTTTGGAGAAAGTATCATGAGGTGTTGAGAAGAAGGTATATTCTTTTGTTTTAGGGTGAAATGTTCTATAAACATGGGTTAAATCCATTTGAGTTTCACTGTGTCTCTGTTTAGTTTCTGTTTTAATGACCTGTCCATTAGTGATGGTGGGCTGTTGCAATCTCCAAATATTACAGTGTGGGGTTCAATGCACATTTTTAGCTCTAGTAAAGTTTCTTTTATGTATGTGGGCATTTGAGGCAAATATGTTTAGAATTGAGACTTGGTGGATTTTTCCTTTGATGACTATGAAGTGTCCTTCCTCATCTTGCTTGATAACTTTTGAATGTCTCTTTTATTGTATATTAGGATGGCAACTCCAGCTTTGTTTCTTGGAACCATTTACTTAGAAGATCCTTATCCAGCCTTTTTCTCCAAGGTAGTGTCTGTCTTTGTTGTTGAGGTATGTTTTTTGTATGTACCAAAATGTTGGATCTTGTCAGTTCCTATTATGTTTCTCTTTGTAGGTAGCCATATGTACATGTGGCTCTCTACTTTTGGCTTTGTTGTGAAATGATTAATATCTTCCCTTTTCTTTGGTGTTAGTGTTTTCCTTCTAGAATCCTCTGTAGGTAGGGCTGGATTGTGGAAAGATATTGTTTGAGTTTCGTTTTGTCCTGGAATATTTTGGGTTCTTTATCTATGTTGGTTGAAAGTTTTGCTGGATAAAGTAGCCTGGGCTGGAGTTTGTGTTCTCTTAGAGTCTGCCTGACATCTGCCCTGGCTCTTCTGGCTTTTAGTGACTCTGTTGAGAAGTCTGGTATAGTTTTATTTGGTCTGTTTTCATGTTCCTTGGCCCATTTCCCTTGAAGCTTTTAATATTCTTTTTTAGTTCTGTGCATTTAGTGTATTGATTATTATATGACAAGAATATTTTGTTGTCTGGTCTCATTTATTTGGTGTTATGGATAGTTGTTCATTTATGGCCATCTCTTTCTTTAGGTTAGGGGAGTTTTCTATGATTTTGCTGAAGATATTTTCAGGTCCTTTGAGCTGGGAATCTTTATTATCCTCCATTCCAATTATTCTTAGATTTGGTCTTCTCATTGTGTCTTGGAATTTCTGAATGTTTTTGGTTAGGGTTTTTTTTTTTTTTCTGTTTGAATTTTTTGACAGTTGTGTCAATCTCTTCTATGGTGTCTTCTACCCCTGAGATTCTCTCTTCAATCTCTTGTATTCTTTTGGTGATGCTTACATCTGTAATTCCTGCCCTCTTTCCTAGGTTTTCCATTTCCACTTGTGTTTCCTTTATTGTTTGTATTTTCACTTTTAGATTTTGGACTGCTTTATTCAATTCCTTCACCTGTTTGATTGTGTTTTCCTGTATTTCACTGAGAGATTTATTTGTTTCCTCTTTAAGGGCTTCTACCTGTTTACCTTTGTTTTCCTGTATTTCTTTCAGTGAGTTATTTAAATCCTCCTGAAAGGACTCTATTATCTTCATGAGATAGGATTTTAGGTCAGCTTCCCGATTTTTGTATATTCAGGGCTTGCTGTGGTGGGAGAAATGGGTTCTGATGATGCCCACAGACATTGGCTTCTGTTGCCTATGGTCTTGTGCTTGCCTTTCACTGTCTGGCTATCCCTGGTGTTTCCTAGTATGGATAATTCTGTGTATACGCCCTTTTTCCCTTGTTACTTTAGGTCTCCTGGTAGGCCTATGGCTCTGGCTGTAGCAGACCTCCTGTGGGGTCTTCCAATTCTGGGATCTTAAGAAGGATGGAGAAGCTGCTGATCTGTTGCTTTGACTGCAGCAGATCTCCTAGAAGGTGTTCAGACTGTTGGGTTTTCAGAGAAGTCAAACCGTTGTTTTGTGTAAAGCTGTTTTCCAAGGGGTTCTACAGACTATGGATTCTGTTTTCCTGTAGGCAGTAGAACTCCACAGAGGATGTCCATCTGTTGGGGCAGTTGCCCTGCATGCCAGAGAGTCCCTGGGACGTCTTTAGACTGTGGTTCCATTGCCCAGTCACCTTGTATGCAGAGAAACTCCTGTGATGCCTTCAATCTGTGTTGTCTTTAGGGGAGCAGACAAACTGGTGATCAGTTGCTCTGTTGCCCTGTGTGCAGCAGATCTCCTGGGATGACTGCAGGCTGTGGTGTCAGCTGACCAGTGTACAGTGGATCTCCTGGAATGCTTCAGGCTATGGTGTCTTCACAGGAGTAGGTAATCTACCAGTCTGCTCCAAAAGAAGGCACTAACTGGAAGAGGAGTGGAATTCAGTGGACATGAGTTTTGGGGGGTGATGGGTCCCAAGTCCACTGGGCTTCTATTGGCATCTGTGGGACTTTGGGGGTGGGGTTCTTACTAGATGGCCTGAGTACAGGGGATCTCCTGAGTTGCCTCAGGCTGTGGTGTGTCTTTAGGGTAGCAGGCTAGCTAGCAGTCTGCCCCAGCAGAAAACACTGGCTAGAAGGGCATGTTTTCTATTTTAAATGCTTTCTCTCTTTTTAGAGACAGACACTCGGAAACAACATCTAGCTTTGTGTGATATAAAATTCTATGTCTCAGAAGCTGGCCACAAATTCAGAGAAATCCAAATGTTTCTCTCTTTCTAGTACTAGGATTAAAGATATATACCATCATATACATCTTTTCTCTCTCTCTCTCTCTCTCTCTCTCTCTCTCTCTCTCACACACACACACACACACACACACACACACACACACATGCACACACACACATGCACACACACACATGCACACACACACATGCACACACACACAGAGAAAAATTGGACTGGTACATACCTTTTTAATAGACAGGTTGTATAGTATATGTAAACCATTGGATTGATTGAATGCATTGTTAAAGAGAAACAAGCTGAATTTCAACTAGCTGATTAAAATTGTAGATTCTAAGCTCTGCTTCAGCCTTTCTGCATCAGTACATCTAAACACAGAGTTCAGGGATCTCTAGTTCTAGAAACCCACATAAAGCATACTTGGTACAAGGACACTGTTCAGGTCTTGTGCTCAAATGTAGCCTTTCATGTGTCTCCTTGTTGAATTTCACCGCTTTACAATGGTGTTTTTCTTTTCTCTTTCATGGTGATGAAAATTTCTATTCACATATGCAATTCATGGGGCAGAACTGTGTGCATGTGTTCCCTGATCTGTTCTAGAGTCAGGAATAATTCCTGACCTAGGAAAGTTACCTATTGTGTTTAGCTAAATAAAAAGGGGGGTATGTGAAAGCATCAGGTAAATATAGAGTGGACATCAATAAGGACTCTGGAAATGTGTAGTAACTAAGACTGTAGAATGTTGCTGAGAAAGAAAAGAAGGGAAATTGTGAAATGCAATATGTTTTGTGCCTGATAAAAAAGAGGCACAAAGTCTGGGGGAAATTATGGAAGGAAGCAGCAAGTGGCATGGTGCAAACTTTACAAAAGCAAATTTTAAATCAGGATGCTTTAATGATGATGTACTTAGTAAAGTGTGATTTTGATTTATGGAGGAAAAGGTCAACTTCTGAGTTTCTGCCCAATTTAGGATGCAGCTCACTGAAATTTGTTCAGCTAATACATTTGGGTTATGTCTGACTGGACATGGATAGGGCATCTGTAGCATTTTGTAGAAACTATGAAGTACTCCTTGGTTCTATGTATTAAGTTTGTATCAATGCAGAGAGAACAGTGTGGGCTGAATCAGGAGTGTAGGTGAATTTAAAACACATTGTGTGGTACCCAAAGACATCAGAATTCTCTTGACAAAGACATACTGCTTATTTTAAAACTAAGAACAACAATAAATTTTTTCTCTCTTTCTTAAAAATTTTCTCATATGTTAAGTTCATTTGTCATCAAATATTTCTGTTGGTAAATGAAGTTGAGCGAACCAAACAAGAAAAAAAAATTAAGGGAATTACAGGCATAAAAGAATCTTAGATGAAATTTATTCCCTGTTCTATTTTAAATGGCCAAAATTATTCATGTTATAATAAATATAATTGTTAACATATTTACTTATATTAAATAATTCATGTTCATTCAGACAAAATGAGAAAATTCTGTACAGATAATTATAGTGCATTTTATAAATTACATGGGAAGAACTAAAAGCAATTCATTCAAATACCAACCCTTAATAGTTGTTATTTCCTAATAATCTTACAAGAATATTTACCAAATCTTCACACAAATGAGTCTTTGTAAGACATTTAATGATAAGTGTAGAAGTCTATGGTAATAAAATGACAAAGAAAAATTGAGTACCCAAGACACAAAGGTATGCCTCCTCTGTCCTTCAGCTCCCAAAGCAAAAATCCTGGTAGAAATAACAGGTACCACATGTATGTAGTTCAGCTAGAGGAACTCCACCTATTTGGATTTTAGACCCTATATATTAGTCACTGATGTTGCCCCAGGGACTACTCTAGTACCTGGAACATAGTTAAATGTTTAATAAAATATTTATTGATCTGAAACAAAACTCTTATGAGAGAGGCATGAACAGTTTGAGTCTTAAAGGATTTCAAAAATATCTTCTGATGTTTACTTAGGGTATATTTTTTACAAAGTGTTTATTATCTCAATGTAAAACTGGCTTCAGTGCTCATTGAGTACAGTCCCGTACTTCTGCTGTGACACATAACTTGGACTCAAAGCTCTATTTTGAATTTCTCTGATTCAGGATCCTCTGGTTTATAAATGTGTTTTACTACAAAAATGTTCATTTTTGAGAATTGCAATGATAATAGCATCCTTTTTACCACTTTATCTCAAAACCATAAAATGTTATCATTCCATCTGCTCAATTTAATTCAGTTAGTACTTACTAGGTTGTACTGGGTTGTAATGTGTTGGACATCATTCCCTTGGATTTTGGGAGCCCCATGGAAGAGGGAGGGAAGACTATGGAGTCAGAGGTGATGGAGGACACCAGGAGGTCATAGCATCAACTCAATAAGCAAGGCACTTACAGGCTCACAGAGACTAAAATGCCAAGCAGGGAGCCTGCATGGGTCTGCCCTGTTTTTATATTATGGATGTTAGCTTTGTGCTTTTAGGGAAATTAAATGGAAGGAGGTGCATTTCTAACTCTTTTGCCTGCTCATGGGACTCTTTTTCTCCTATTGGGTTCCCTGTCCAGCATAGACATAAAGGCCTGCTGGCAGGAGCAAGAAGTAAGGCTCAGACCCTCAACCACAAAAGTAAAACAGAATGAACTGGAAATAACTGAGGCTTCATCACACTTGAAGATCACCCCTAATGTTGTACTTTCTCCAGTAAGGCTGCACCACCTAAACCTATCCCAATATGCCACCAACTTGGGACCAAGTTCCTGAAACTGTGATAGACGTCTCCCATTTAAACTAACACACACACACACACACACACACACACACACACACACACACACACACACACACAATGAGTGAGCCTCCAGGTTACAGATGGTATGCCTCCTTCAGAGCAATTCTAGTTTTTCTGTATGTATATCTATATGTCTACCCTTTTCTTGTTCCCTTATCATCTCATAATAGCAATCCACAAATCCATGAATGCAGATCAAATGATTTATGACCAAGATACATTATTTAATTGGACTTATTATTGGATTTGGACTTATTATTGAGGTCTGGGTAGTCACCTAAGGATATATATATATATATATATATATATATATATATATATATATATATATATATATTAAGGCAATGATTCACTGTTTCCTTAACTCATCAATAGGATCTTTTAACAGTGAGGGCAAGGCCACTTGGGCTCCTCCTCTTACCATACCTGGCTGTTACTGGATCATTTTTGTACAGATTCAGAACATTGATGGTTGTTGCTTGTTCTTGTTCCCTTTTTGCTATTAGTTCTTTCTGTTCTTTTTTTCTACAGTGTTTCTAGAGCCTTTGGGAGGGCTGGTGAGGAGAAAGCTTCCAGTTTAATTTCAGCTTGATTCATCTATATTAGAGGTTCTCAACCTTCCTAATACTGTGACACTTTACTACAATTCTTCAAGTTGTGGTGACCCCAACCATAAAATTATTTTCATTTCTACTTTGTAATTCTAATTATGCTACTTTTATAAATCATGATATAAATATCTGATATGGGATCCCTCTGAAAGAGTAATTTGATGCCCAAAGGGGTCACAACCCACAGGTTAAAAGTGTTGATCTAGGCTGGGCATGGTGACACATGCTTGTAATCTCAGTAGCTTGGGAGGCTGGGGCAGGATCGTGCTTGAGAGTTCAAGGCTGTCCCAGACTCCCTTTGTGAAGGTTCTAATTCTAAAACAAGGGGATGGTGCATCCCCCTAAATATTAAATTTACCTCCGCGGGTCAAAACCAAGATTGGACACGTGGATATACTTGGGGTCTTAGAATATTTCAATCAGGTGACAATACAGGGATAATATTTACCATAAAATTGTTAAAAGTGGCTGTGCATTCCTACTCCCGGCTTCTGGGCACTCATCCCAAGAAGGAGCCCATGGAGGCACTAACATGGCACAGGGCACACGCAGCTTCATCTACAGCCTGCACTCCACCGAGAGGAGCTGCTTGCTCAAAGAACTGTACCACTTCGAGTCCATTGCCATCGCACAAGAAGAATTGGAAACTCTACCACCCAGTCCAGGACAGCTGAGATATGTATTCTTCCACAATGAGATACTTTTCGTAGGGTTTGGCTTTTTGGATAATGCAATTATGGTTGTTGCAAGAATCCAAATTAAATTGTCTATTGGAATTATTTTGGGAATTTCAACAATGGCAATCAACATGTTATATTTTCCATCGATGTATCAACATATTCTTTAACTTTCAGTTATTGATACTGTGCTGTACTACGATGGGGTTTGCTTATTTCTTACATAACATGCACAAGATACCTATTAATATCTTTATTGCTTCCTGATGGTTATAATTCAATGCTGAGGTTTCTCCAAATTATTTAAGATGCTTAATATCAGTTAAAATTGTAATTCCCTGCCTGGTGGCATCCCTTCTGTGATATTTCATGGTAAACATTTATAATCTTATAAATTCATTCAATTTTTAAACTTCCACATCTATCCAAAATGGGGCAGTGTTTTAAGTATATCTGAATATTTTAATTTTGACCCACACTGTCTTTAAGAGTCAGAGGTTAATCAGAAAGAACAATGGTCTGGCCCCCCTTTTACATAAACCATACATACTAACAAGTGTACTTATTTCTGATTGGCTTTTTACCTTTAATTTCCCAACTTTGAGCAATCACACTGAATTCTTGTTTGTAAGAGAAAGGCAGTGCTTAGATATTTCCTGTGTCTTAGAAAATGGTTAAAGAGAGCATGAAAAAGGTCAGAAAAGGCTTAGAAAAGAGAAAATGAGAAAGAGAAAAAGCTGAGAACTGGTATCAAAATTGGTCCCTGTTGGGCCCCCTAGTAGGACTTCTTATGCCCTTGGACATTTACTCTTTTAACCAGCTTTATTAAACAACAGGTAGATAATATAGCAGCAAAATCTATTCAGGTATATTATCGTAGGCTAGATATGGTGCCTTTGGTGAGGGCCAAGCTCACCTACACATGTCCTCCCAGCCCAAGCAAGGACATTTTTGCCCTTCAGCCAAATGAGGCCAACATTCTTTTCTGCCTACTGTCCTGATGCCTTTGCTGAAAAATCAATGAATATTCACCCCTGTGTGCTGAGCTGGACAGTCAATGACGGGTAAGAGAGTGATATATTCACGAATAAAGGGCCTAAGAAAGGAGGGCTGCCTTTAGCTGCTGCCTTATCCTATGATGGACCCTGGCCACAAGATTCTCTTGGCCATGTGACAAATATCACTCCAACCTAGGACAGACTCAGTTCTGAGGGGCCCATTCCAGGACAGCACAGCCATTTGACCACCTTTTCATTTGTGTATAAGGAAGGGGGAGATGTTGGGAGCGATGCCCTTGAAGCCCTCCATTATTGATGTTATTATTATGATTAGAATTAAGTATGACTAGGTTCATGGAAAATCCCCAGCCATCTGCAGAAGACTAATACAAATCTGGTGGTCAGGATGAATAATGATATGAAAAGCTCTGACCTTGCTGAGAAATACATCTGATGTCAAGATGCCCAATGTGATGACCTATAACCTTTCTGAGAAACCAACATCCTGCTGACTAATAGATATGACAAACCTGTGACCTTTCTGACATCTGTCAACATCAGCCGATTCCCTGACCACACAAATATTGTGTCCTTGGCCTGTGTAAATGTTTCTTACTTCCCCCCTCCCTCTGTTACCCCTGTTATACCTGTTATAGTATAAATTTAGCCTTGGGGAAAAATAAAATTGTCACCTTGATCAGACTCTTGTCTTGGCGTCCTTCGCATCTCTTGTCCCCCATTCTCTTCCAGGTACCCTCAGCACCCTCGTTGACACAAGGCCAGTAGTCTGGGTATCAGGCAAGTATGCTGATTGATAACATGCCAACAGTGTGCTTGTTGTCTTAGCAATAGGGTCTTTTCAGTTAGTCCTCAATGAAGAGGAATGACAACAGCTTGTATTGCTCTGTTGTCTTTGTGACCGTCTCTGACAAAAAGTCACAAGGAAGTATCCCATACCTTACACTGTGGGATTTTTTTTAATAGTTCTATCTTTTAGAATGAGCTGTTTAAAGCTATTTAAAGTACTGTTTTTTTCAGCTCAAATTGGTTACTACATAGTAGATTTCCATATGCCATTTCCATACCCCTTTCATTTTAGTTAATCCTCATCTCTACATCCATCTCCTCATCCCCTTACTTCTCTTCTGATTCAACCATTCTATCCCAGTATTGCTATTGCATACGTTCATACTGCTTACATTTTAGTATCTCCCCTCTCAATATCTTTCTAGGTTCCTAAAGGCTACAGTAACTCTAAATTGAATACAAAATTAAGAGATTCAAGTTTAATATCTATATGTGGTGGTTGAAATATGCTTGGCTCATAAGACATGTCGTTATTAGGAGGTGTGGCCTTGTTGGAGGGAATGGATTACTCTGAGAGTGGGCTTTGAAGCTCACTGTGGAAGAATCAGCTTCTGCCTGCCTGCAGTCAGAATGCTCAGCTCTTCTCCAGCACTGTGCCTGCCTGGATGCTGCCATGCTTCCTGTCATGATAATAATGGACTGAACTTCAGACCCTATAAGCCATCCCAAATTAGCTGTTGTCTTTTATAAAAGTTGCCTTAGTCATGGTGTGTCTTCACAGCAATAAAACCTGAAGTAAGACTGCACAAATGAGGCAGAACATCAAGCATTTTTCATTTGTTTTTCTGTGTGTGTCTCAGTTGTCTTGCCCAGTACAAGTGTTTTTAGTTTCATCCCTTTATCTGTAAATTTCATAAACTGTTTCTTTTCTTTACACCAGAAGGAAATTCCATTGCATATGTTTCTGTACTGCATTTTTATCATCCATTTCTCATTTTGTGAACATCTAGGATGATATCATTTTAGTGATTCTCAATAAAGTGGTTGAGCAAATTTCTCTGAGGGAACATGTACAGTCCTTTGGGTATAAGGTCAGGAATAGAATAGGTAGGTCAAATTATAGTTCTATTAATAGTTTTTTTGGGGGGGGACTTCCATACTTATTTTTAATGGCTGCATCAATTTTCACACATGCTTTCTGATGAACAAGGTTCCAATTTGAAAGGTAAAGTTAAAATACTGAGTATGGCCAGGTCACTAATCCAGGATCATATGGACCATGTTCTTTGAATGATCTGATTGGAATGAACTAGGTTGTTATAATTTTTGAATAGAGGTCTTAGCCATGCTTAAGAAACAAAATTAATGTCAGTGTCATAATGTTATTTTGATCTTATCATTTGTTCAGGGTTCTATAATTTAAACTATTTTCCGGGCTTGATAGGATCATCTTTAATTTAAAAAATATGATGAAAATAGTTTTCTTTGAATTAAAGTAGGTATATTAGAGTGGCTTTTCAAGTACGAATATATGAATAAGATAGAAACAAAAGGATTAAAATAATGTATTACTTTATAAACTTATTCTTTTCCATGATGTGGTTAGTATGTTTTTAAAGAGTCATTTTATTTTCAATTACATATATGTGCTTTTGTGTCTCTACATGTGATTATGTATACATAAGTTAATGTAAATGCAGTGCTGTAAAGAGGATGTCCTATACCCTGGGGCTAGAAGTATAGGCAGTTTTGAGGGCATGGGATATAGGTGCTAGGATTCAAACTTCTCTCCCCGAAAGAGCAGCAAGTGTCTTTCACCAATAGAACATTTTTCCTGTCTCTGTAGTGTATTCCTTTAATTATTTAACTAATGTACTAAAAGTATTTAACTTACGCAATTATGTGTTAATTTATTAGTTCTCATACTGTCTGTAATGATCCTTTGGTTCATATTTTAAAAATAATTGTTCTGCTGATGCTTTCCTCTGCCAAATCTCAAGTTCTTAGTCTTTTTTTCTAGGACAACCTTAAACCATGTCATTGTTTAATTACCAACTTTATCCTTGTAAAGTAGTCCCAGGAATTAAAAAAAGAATATAATTATTAATCCAAAGAACAAAGAAATCAAACAGCGAGGAAAGGGCAAATTATAAAGCAATGTGAACGTGTCCTAGTGGGGTACTGAATGGCAGGAGGTAAATGGAAACAATATAGAAATAATATCATGGGAGGAAAGTCTTTCCTGAGTGCCTACTGGTGACCAACATGAAAGGTAATCAGTGTAAGATAAAAATGTGCTGAGATACTTTAGGAAGATGAATGTAACTCATTATTTGCAAGGTCACTTGCAGAGAAAGACTGGGGCAAAAAGTTCAATTCCTGTATGGCAAGGACTTCTAAGTTGGAAGTGAAACACATAGACAGTACATGCAGATGATTTGGCTGAGTAAGCTTATTCTTCAAGGTAAGGGAATGCTACAGTACTAGCAAAAGGCTAGGATGATCAAAAGAGATCAGTTTGTTTCATCTTTGTCTTTTAAAACTTCAGAGCCCTGAAAGCTTTAAATGATTTCAGGATGAGGCTTTTGATGTATATAAATTTAATAGAGGACATAATGAAAAATACACAGAAATAACAAAAGACAGGAGGAGACAGAATATAGACTGAAGAAAGAGAACCCGACTATAGAAACAACACTTCTGATGGACAATGGTGAAGAAATGAATGGAAAAGTATTCATCCATTCAAGATTTTATATTGTATCTAGGACTGGGTAGTGTTCTTTTCTGATGTTTTAAGAGATAAAATAATGGCTAATTTAGCAACATAGTTTATCTTCCAAGTCAGTTAAACTGTGTATATACCCCAAAATAGAAACTACTTCAATGGTTATAGAACACTTGATCATTTCCCATTTGAACATTGTCACAGAGAACATCAAAGCTATTATTCCTTATTTATTATACACAATATTTTAAGATTTTTTGTATTATTTGTATTTATGTCTCTCTCTGTCTCTGTCTCTGTGTGTTGGTGAGCGTATGTGCTTGTGTATGTGTGTACATGTTTGTGCATGTGCTCACAGAGGCTAGATAAGGGCAACAGATCCCTTGGAGCTAGAGGACATGTTGTATGTTGCTTAACATAGGTGCTGGGACTCAAATTCTCGTCCTTTGGGAAAAACAAGCATTGTTAGCTATAAAACAAATAGATATGATATTGTTGCAAAAGTCTGGTTTTTAATAGCAATTAAGATGTACCCAAATGGCCTAATTTTTAAGGTTAGAATAATATAAACCTTTGACTCAGGGACACTGAAATCATAGAATATTTGACAGAAAAAATGATTCATCTTCAGGTAAGAGAAGGTACTAATTTTGCTTCATAAGGAAATGCCCGCTTTTTGACCTGGGCACTCAACCAGCAAACACCAAGTGATATAGTTATGCAGAGTTGAAGGCCCCACCTCCTGGGCTCTGCAGTGCACTGAAGCCAGTGTATCTTTGGTTCCATAACATTAACTATCCATATGTTTCCTACTCAACCATTTTGTCAGAATGGAATGGTAAATTGTGATTCTACTTTGGCATGCAGTCTGATACATTCAAATGGGAAAAATATGCTTTTCACTTATTTTTCATAGTCATTGAAACTGATACCTTAATTAGTCACCTTAACTAGGATGGGAATGGGACATAATTTGCTCATGTATTTTTAAATTTCCCCATTTTGCTGAAATGACCTTGGACTAGTGCCCCAAAGAACAAATGACTGTTCTATTTAATTCAGTTACAAAATTAAAGCATAGTAAATGAGCTTTTGTTTTTTGCATATCCTAAATGTCTTCAGAAAGTCATCCATCAGGAAAGGATGTATCAATCAGTCTTTGTATATATTGTACCCATTGTCTCTTTTATTTGCTATTTAATTTATTTCACAGATGTGACCCAGGTAAATATAACTCCCTTCTTTGAGGGCTGTAGTTTAGGAAGCAATTTGGAGTTCAGAGCATTCAGCTGCAAGAATGGGTCATCACAGGAGCACCATATGTCAGCACCAGATATTCCCTTGTAGAGACTCCAGGGGGTAAACAATGCCATGCATAAGTTTAGTGCAGGAGTTTGCTTGCACCAGTTAAAGAATATTTGATAGTCTACTCTTAAGGATATTGTTTACTTGCACTGTGTATTACTGTTTATAGAGGGCAGCCATACCCATTTCTCACCGTTACAGAGATAGTTGAAGTTTCTGAATCATCCTAAAACACCTTCTACTTGGGAATATGTGCACCATTACTCCTGCTAAAACTGCCCATCTTAAGACACTGTTATTGCTTCTGGCTAAAATAATAGGAATGGGAGAGGTGTTCAGGTGTAAGAATTGAGGAAATATGCTTCATGTAACAAAGACCTCATCAGGAGTCTAGTGGAGACCAGCTATTGCTTTTTAGTGAAAAGCTCGTCCCTAGGCGGAACAACTTGACCTATTGAATGTGGAAGTATTTTTCATCCTTTGATTTTTTTCTATTAAAGAAAACAGTGTTATTCCTTTTGGTGATTCAAGAAAAGGCTTCTCTCTTCGTTAGTGATCTTCCTGGTTGAAACTAGGTAGGACCAATATGTCCACCAGTTCAGGACCACCAAGGACACAACTCCCATCATGGTTGTAGGGCTCACAATGCTTCCCCCAACACTTCATCCTCAGGCCAACACTACTTATTTTATGTCAGCCAGACTAATTGGTGTGTTATTGAGCTTTGCTATTTCCTTCTTTTTTATTTGCTTGAAATTGCTCTTCCTGGTACCCATCAAGCTAGTTCATCACCATTGCTGTCATTCAGTTCAAATGCATGAGTCTTAAACTGATGCTTCTTCTTCAGCATCCCTCCCCATAACCAGTTTCTCCCTTCTGTTTTTACAATTCACTTTTCATTCTGACCACAACCCCCCTCCACCCTCTTTTCCCAGTCCCATCCTTACAAATCCTTTCCCCAATTACTCCCTCCCTTTCTCCTTAGAGAAGGGGAAGCCTTCCCCACCTTGGGTACCACCCTATCCTGGGACATCTAGTCCCAGCAGGACCAGGCACATCTTCTCCCACCCAGCTAGTTCTCACAGGGGAAGGAGATCCAACAGCAAGCAACAGAGTTAGCCCTTGCTCTAATTGTTAGGGAACCCACACAATAACTAAGCTACACATCTGTGACAAATGTGTAAGCGGTCTGAGTTCAGCCCCAGCATGCTCTTTGGTAGTTGTTCAGTCTCTGTGAGTCCCCATGTACCAGGTTAGTTGAGCCCTCTGATTTGCTCAATTCTTCACACCACACTTCCACAGGGCTCCTTGAGCTCCACCCGATATTTGATCTCTGCATTTGTTTTCATTCACTGATGGATGAAGTCTCTCAGGAGACAGTTATGCTTGGTTGCTATATATAAGCATAACAAAACATCGCTAATAGTGTCAGGGACTGGCTGTCTCCCATAAAATGAGTCTCAAGTTGGGGCAGTCATTGGTCGTCTGTTCCTTCAGTCTCTATCTTTGTCCTTGTTTCTCACTTTCTAACTCTTTTTTTTTCTTCCTTTCATTCCTATCATAGAATACTATATGTAATTTTATATGTACGCCTATTTGTCAAATTTCTCCCTTCAGAAAATAAATTCAATGCACGTAGGGATTAAGTCTCTCACATTCATTCCTGTACCTTTCATGTCTAAAACAGGCACTGAATGGCCTCAGAGCATGTAGTATGACTATTTCAAAGGAAAACAATCTGTGAAGATAAGAAAAACATTTTTACATGGTTTTCTGGATGAGGAAAAAGAAAATAACTTAATTGTTTCAAAGTAACTTCTGAAAATGTGTATTATATCAATTCATCTGTCTTCTGAGGCCTCTTTAGAGTCCTCTGAGTTGTAAGGTTTTGGCATCCCTGAATATCTCAAGAATACTTCATGAATTGAGTGCATGAATGTAATGTGTTTGTATTGGGAAACTGGACCTCCCCATGGTCATGACGGATGAATGGCAGCCACCTGCAGAAAATGGATCTTTTGGCTTCCATTTGACAGTAAAAGGAATCACTTTACTTTCAAGACTCTAGTCATGAAGCAAAGTACTTGATAGGCCTGCATTTTCAGTTCTCTGTGCCAAGAGAGATGGGTTTTATAGGGATGGAAGCTATGTTGCTTTAGATGTAGGAAACTTCAAGAGGGTAAAAGTCCTCCCCAATTCTGTTGATCAGTGGGATTTTATAATATTTGATTTTGATGTATATTTTCTGTGTTTGATTTGTACACACTGATGACTGTTTCTGTGTGGAGTATTGATCTATGTGAGTTAAACAGAAAAATGAAAAATAAATCATAGGTGTTTTACATGGGATCATGAAAATTTGAAATGCAGGTTTCTTTAGAGGACTCAAAAAGATTATTCTACTACATTAACCCTTAATTAAAAAGGCTGGAAATAAATATCATGACAAACAATGGCCCACTGAAGTCTGATAACTGATCAGAATTGCCAGTTAAATAGAATAAAACGACTAAAGGATAGACACGTGTTGTTTGTAACATTATCATGGCCAAAGTGGTTCATTATGTTTACTTAGTCTCTGTGGAGCTTCATTCTATGGATTTTCTAATATCAATATTCACTTTTATCTCATTTTGCTATTGCCAAACATGTGAATCCTTAGGATTCAGCCTAGCAAGATTTCCCCTGAAGTGCAGTAGTGGCCCTTACATCTTGGCTGTAACAAAGAGCTGACTAATAGGACTCAAGGTCTACTAAATAAAAGATAATTCCTGCCTAGTACCATAAAGCTATGCAATGAATTGTGGCTAGTCACCCATAGACCCTAGAGGAGAAATTACTACTGCTAATTTTGTGAGCCATCATAATTTCTAACTGAAATATAAATACCCATCCTTGAAATGCAAATCAAAACAACCCTGAGATTTCACCTCACACCAGTGAGAATGGCTAAGATCAAAAACTCAGGTGACAGCAAATGCTGGTGAGGATGTGGAGAAAGAGGAACACTCCTCCATTGTTGGTGGGATTGCAGACTGGTACAACCATTCTGGAAATCAGTCTGGAGGTTCCTCAGAAAATTGGACATTGAACTGCCTGAGGATCCAGCTATACCTCTCTTGGGCATATACCCAAAAGATGCCCCAACATATAAAAAAGACACGTGCTCCACTATGTTCATCGTAGCCTTATTTATAATAGCCAGAAGCTGAAATAACCCAGATGCCCTTCAACAGAGGAATGGATACAGAAAATGTGGTACATCTACAATGGAATATTACTCAGCTATCAAAAACAACGACTTTATGAAATTGTGGGCAAATGGTTGAACTGGAAAATATCATCCTGAGTGAGCTAACCCAATCACAGAAAGACATACATGGTATGCACTCATTGATAAGTGGCTATTAGCCCAAATGCTTGAATTACCCTAGATGCCTAGAACAAATGAAACTCAAGACAGATGATCAAAATGTGAATGCTTCACTCCTTCTTTAAAAGGGGAACAAGAATACCCTTGGCAGGGAAGAGAGAGGCAAAGATTAAAACAGAGACTGAAGGAACACCCATTCAGAGCCTGCCCCACATTTGGCCCATACATATACAGCCACCCAATTAGACAAGATGGATGAAGCAAAGAAGTGCAGACGGACAGGAGCCGGATGTAGATCGCTCCTGAGAGACATAGCCAGAATACAGCAAATTCAGAGGCTAATGCCAGCAGGAAACCACTGAACTGAGAATAGGACCCCTGCTGAAGGAATCAGGGAAAGAACTGAAGAGCTTGAAGGGGCTCGAGACCCCATATGTACAACAATGCCAAGCAACCAGAGCTTCCAGGGACTAAGCCACTACCTAAAGACTATACATGGACTGACCCTGGACTCTGACCTCATAGGTAGCAATGAATATCCTAGTAAGAGCACCAGTGGAAGGGGAAGCCCTGGGTCCTGTTAAGACTGAACCCCCATGAACTAGACTTTTGGGGGGAGGGCGGTAATGGGGGGAGGGTTGGGAGGGGAACACCCATAAGGAAGGGGAAGGGGGAGGGGGATGTTTGCCCGGAAACTGGGAAAGGGAATAACACTTGAAATGTATATAAGAAATACTCAAGTTAATAAAAAAAAAAAAAAGTTGGGGTTGGGGATTTGGCTCAGTGGTAGAGTGCTTGCCTAGGAAGCGCAAGGCCCTGGGTTCGGTCCCCAGATACGAAAAAAAGAATTAAAAAAAAAAAGTTAAAAAAAAAGAAAGTTAAAAAAATAAATAAATAAATACCCATCCTTATAACACAGATACGTGTAGCTATATCGCTCTCAAAGAAACTGTTTTGTTTTTGTTTTTTTTTTTTTCAGATGGAGCCCATTACAGGAATCCATAAGTCAAAAAGAACAGCTAACAATAGAATAGTAAATTGCAACTGATATTTCTAAAACAGAACCTGCCAATCTAAGACTGAAGCATCATAGTGGAAGAAGGGGCAAATGATTATATGAGCCAGGAGACCAGAATATGTGCTTTGAGATCATGTCTACCATTTAAGACATAGAAAGTAGACCAATAAAATCTTAACAATATGATAGCCAAGCAAGACCTGAAATACCAGTTCATATGCCAGCTTTCACAAGGCCTTACCACTAGATAAAAACCAAAACCAAAACCAAAATCAAAACAAAAACACCCTACACTTAATTAATTGTGGCTGGGAGGGAGACTCTGTCTTCTTGTAGGATATACCCCTTGATAGGTTCATTATGTTTTTTTATATTCCAGTGCTGATTATCAAACTTAAACCTTACAAATGCTAGGCCTGCACTCTACTTCTGGGCTATATTCCTGCTTTCAAGATGTCAAACACTGGTCCTGCCAAGGTTGGACCCCCAGTGTAGGGGATTGTCGGGGGGCAGTAAGGAAGGGAGTGGATGGGGAGGGGAACACCCTTATAGAAGAAGGGAAGGGGGAGGGGTTAGGGTGCTTATGGACAGGAAATCGGGAAAGGGAATAATCCAATAAAAAATAAGATGTCAAACACTTTGTTATTGGTCTGCCATAGAAGTGTGGGGACTCAGACAAGTGAGCATCTTTGATTGTGAGGTCCTCCGTGCATTCCGGCAGGGAATGGATTGCAGAGCAAACTCAGTTTACTGCACTGTGAACATATACTACAGGCTTCTCATATCCTGGAGCTTCAGGAAGCAAGGAAAGGCCAGAATCAGAGCTAGACATAACCTAGAGAAAGAAGCTTTGTTACCCAGGTCTGCCCCCAACCCCAGGCTTTCATCCTTCGAAACAGTTCAAAAACTGGACTAGTGTTCAAAACATAAGCCTCTCAGGATCATTCAGATTAAAGCTAAGACCCATGCCAACAAGTTGACACCTACTTTAACTTTTATTTCGAAGATTAAACTTTTCATTGAACACATAGCTCTCAACCCAATGCCAAGGTTCATATCTGTCTTTCAATACAGTTCCACTGATTTGCCAGTAGCTACCCACATTCTTAGAAGAGATCCAAGTAGCTTTCATTTTCACTGATAACTTTTCAAATTTAATGCCCATCATTTCTTCTTTTATTATATTTTAAAAATTAAACAGCTTATTGTGTTCTTTTATACCCATTGCGGACACCTTACCTCTCATGGTTGCAGTTAGATAGCTTTCACGAATCCAGAAAGTTAATTGGAACTAACTGCTAACTAAAGGTCTTTGGAGTCATGGAACTCACTGGGTAGTGAAGCTGAATAAAATCAGGTAACCAAGAAGCCCGAGGGAACATAACCTCTCACAATATTTACTTGTTTGAGTCACGTTGTTCCTACATGCTTTCGGAACACACATCAAAGAAATAAGAATTAAGGTTCTAGCCATTCTAATATTTTGGTTCATGTTTAAAGAAACAAGTGTAACAGAACCTTGTGGGTATGCCCCATGTACAGACGAAGATCATGGAGTTAGCCAAATGTCGGGTAACTAAACTCTCTTCCATTTTGTAGCAGCAATTCATGCTGGGGGACATTAGTTTTTTGTTTGCTTGTTTGTTTTCCTATTTCTTTTTTTCTTGAATCTATTGTTCAGAGGTTGGAAAACATAGTCAGAGTTTGTATACTAAGTGTATTATTCACCAATCAGAAAGTTGGGCAATTACCTCTTCTCTACCTTTATTGTTTGTTAGTTGCCACATAGCAGATGGTGATAGGCTGAGTTATTCTTGGTACTTCCATTTTTCAAGGCTTAGCAATATAATGAAAGTCTAACACTATGCTCTGCTTGATTAGTGTGGGAACATCCATCCAGACATTCCATCAATGTATATATTATACTTTTCCCTCAAACATGTGCTGAATGCAAACTTGTAAGGAAGGTTGGAATTGCAATGGTGGCCAAGCTCATAATTCACACAGGAAGGAATTTAGCAAACAAGAAGACCACAGGAAGATAATGAGGCAATAGTTGCCACTTGGGATGAGTTCTGTTAATGGAAAAAAGCAGCGAATGCCTAATTCCTATGTGTCATTAAAGTCTCTTCGTCATCCTTCATCAGGAAACTGGCGCCAGCCGTACTAGAAGAGACCAGACATGCTGCCTTCATGTAACATGAACAGGAGTACAGTAGTGAGGAAGGAAGTGGGAGGGAACTGAATGAAGGCCGAGGAAAGAAGGTTGATGGACAAGGAATACAGAAGATGCAAAGCCTGTGTGTAGGCAGAAGGTTGGGGTGCTTAAGAGCAGAAGTCTTGGGTACAGGGCAGTCTTCCTCAGCTGCTGTCTCTTTTCAATCACTGATCTCAGGAACAAATTTCCAAAGAATTACCTATTCAGGATTGCATGATGGGCACATAAAGGGAGAAATGTATGGAAAGACAGTTTAATAATCAGAAGAATATTTCCATGTGGCAATGAAGCCGTTGTGATACATTCCCTCCCCAAGCATCACAAATGAGCTGTAAACATGGGCTCTTTCCACAAGGCTTCGTTTACAAGAGCCCACAAACCACAGCTGAAACCATGTTTAATGATCAAGCACAACCCTGACATTTGAGTCTCAGTTATGAAGCTCTTAGGGTTTATTTAAAGAGTTCACACTGGCTTGTTTAGCCACAAGAATGCAAATTACCTTAAGGTTTGGGGCTTGTGCATTTCTTAGGAGTGTTAGTTAAAGAAAAAGAAAGAATGAAAAAGTGTCCTGAAGGAAAACAGCTTAATACAAGGTATTCATGAGGGTAAGAGAGGTTCTCTGTTTTTTCTTCCTTTCGTTCCCCTTTATCCATCTCTCTTTTTTACCTTACATATGTATTACTGGGGATTATATTCAGTAGATAGGCTTACTATATTACTAATATATCCAGCCGTGAATGAGTGGATAGTTGTAATAAAAATATTTCCATTTATCTGTATATGTAGTATCTACAAAAATAATAAAGGTAGAAGGCGGGTCTCCTTGCTTTGCCTTTCTGTTTCACTACCGCTGGGATCATGCTTGAGCTGAGCAGGCAACAGTGCTGTGATCCAACTCCCAGGGGTGATGCTGTGGGGTCTGTACATAATCATGGCTTAAACTTGACGTTCTCAGAGAAGAGCTGCAACTGGATTTGCCTAACATGTTTATGTCACAATGCCCAAGGAAGTGAAAAATGTGGTTGACAGAAAATATGTACATAGACAGTGTCAAGAACCTACCTTGGGATCATCAGGCAATGAACACTCTTGCTCAGTGTTTGTGGGAATGGGCATAGAAGTCTACCTATGTCTCTCTGTCTCTGTCTCTCTGTTTCTCTCTCTCTCTCTCTCTCTCTCTCTCTCTCTCTCTCTCTCAAATGTCTTTGTTAAGAGTAAAAAAAGACTCATATACTAGGTATCAAGTGTCATTTATCCCCACCTCCACCCCACTCCATTTGATAAAGGAGAAGAAAAACAGAAGTCTTTAGCTATTTCCATGTATTATTTTTCTCTCTCTCTTTTTCTGTACAGTAATTTTAGCACATATGTTTAAATAAAACTATTCTCCTATTTTATATCTAAAATGTGAATAGATAAAACACTTCCTGTTACATTTAGAGCCCAATAGTTCCCCACTGCAACCGGCACAGTTTTAAGTGCTTCCATAATGAGAGCCATTAGCAGTTTATTTTAATCAGGTAGAGGCTGAGAAGTGGCAGTGTGACCTGCATGGGGAATCGTTAAGGACAGCTTGTGGACAATTTTAAATGACAATAAAACTGGACCCAGGAAATGAGATAGGCACTAGGAAATCAGAAGATTCAGGTGAGCATAAACTCTTGGAGTGTCTACATCCTTACAATTAGTGTAGAGTATCCCCCCACCCTGCACCTCATAACCCTGCTTTCTTTCTCTCTCTCTTTTCTCCAACTCCTATCCCCCCATCTTCAATTCTTGTCACCACAAAAGTTTTCTTGCATAAAATCTGTACAATTTATAAAGTTCTCCCCAAATTCCGTGTTGTCCTTCACAGAATGTTCTATTTTCCTGTTTCCAAATCTTATAGTAAATTTGAGATTCTCATATCTCCTTCTACTGCTGCTTAAGTAAATGCTCACTCATTTCATTAGAAATGAGTTTTCTACATAAACATTTCCTTATTCTGGTGATTCTTGTTCTCTTCCTCTTACAGATGTTTGTACACTTTGAGCTCTCTGTTATTACAAGAGGGAGAAGTCACATATAATTCTAATAGGTCTGTCTTTATATGTCACTTGGTCTTTTCCCCGTGCAGCTTAAATTTTTTCTTTGTTGTGTATGTTTAGTGTTTTGATTTTTAATTCCCAAGGGGACACTTCCTTTTCTGGTATAGTATATTTGGTGTTCTGTATGCTTTGAGTACTATGACAGGCTGTTAATTTTTTAGATTAAAAAAAAATCTTCTATGATTTGTTAAGATATTTTCTGTGCCTTTGACCTATGTTTCTTTTAGTCTTTTCATAGGGTTTCATATTTCTGGGGTACTGTTCCAGGAGGTATTTTTTAGAGTTAACATTTTCTTTGACTAAAGTATCCATTTATTGTATACGATCCTCAATGCCTGAGATTCTTTCTTTCATCTCTTGTCTTCTATTGGCGAACCTTCCCTCTGTTTCTGTTTCATCTAAATTTTTCATCTCCAAAATTTTCTTAGCTTGAGTTTTCTCTATTGATTATCTTTGTACATTCAAGTCGTGAAGAATTTTATTTGTTTCTGTCCACCATTTGTGTTTTCATATATCTTTTTCAAGGGACTTATTAATGTCCTCTTCAGGACAGCTATCGAATTCATAATGTCTTTTTTTTATGATTTTTTCATCTGTGCTTAAATTCAAGTATGTTAGGATATGCAGGGCCCATTGTGGTAGCTTACTGGGCTGTAGTGGAAACATATTGTCTTGGCTGTTATTGACTGTGTTGTTATACTAACATCTAGGCAGTTGGAATTTCTTTCTTTTCTTTCTTTCTTTCTTTCTTTCTTTCTTTCTTTCTTTCTTTCTTTCTTTCTTCCGTTTTTCTTTCTTTCTTCCTTCCTTTCTTTCTTTCTTTCTTCCTTCCTTTTTTTCTTTCTTTCTTTCCTTTTTTATTGGTTTCAAGGTGTTTAGTGTCATGGTGGAAGGTGGATGAATAAAACCAAAACCATACCCCACTTCTCTGAGTGGACCTGAGATTAAATACCTTTTGCAGGGAGGAGTGTCTGCAAAGGGAAATTCATTGGCTAAGCCTCCAGGCCTTTAGGTACCTCATTATACTGGAGATCTGTCTTTGGCCTACATGACCTGTGGTCACAGCCTCTACCTGTGGAGGGGTTTGGGGCATTGCTAGAGAGCTGTAGATGAGATTGGGGCATTAGACTTGGGGACAAGTAGGGACAGTTCAAAATCTGCAGGTAGGATACTTTCTCCCCTGGTCAAAGTGACTTGTGGGTTACCAGGAAGTGCCTGCTGGAGACATAGTGGATGCTGGGACAAAGCAAAGAATGTAGACTGAGTTTGGAGGGAAAGAACTAAGTGCTCACTGAAGAAGGTTGCAGGACGGAAAGGGAGACTGCAACAGGTGGTCTGCTACAGAGCTAGGGATGGGACTGGAAAATTTTATTTGGAGGAGCATAAGGAGAGCTGAAGGCATGTGGTAAGGCTACCTCAATATTAATTTATTTTACATTTACCTCCTTTTCTGTTTCTTAAGATGAATGTTGATTTTTTCTACACCTAAATGGATTTTTTTTGGTCTTTTAATATTTTTATTTACAACCTTTATTATTCTTATACACACATAATACTATGGACAAAGTGTTTAACCTCTCTTGCTTTTTAATTTTGATAAAACATACATTATTTATCTATAATCTATATACAATTTATCTTTTGAAATATAAGCTTAACATAACATTTTATAACAATGTTATATAACAAAGGATAAATGAACTACAAGCTTTCAAGAATATAAATCATTTTCACTTATTATTAACTAAATATTTCTTTCTTTAAAAAATATACATATGTAGGTGTGTGTACCTGCATAAGCTTATATACATCATTTTCATACATATACCCACAGAGACCAGAAGATGGCAAGGCACCTCCTGGTGCTAGTGTGTCAGGTGGTTTAAAGTCAAGTATTGTGAATGCTGGACCTAGGACCTGAGTCCTCTACAGAAGGAGTATGAGCTGTGGACCAGTCAGGCAGATCTCCAAACTTAATATTTCATTTTTTCCCCTGATTTGTCTCTTCAACTTTTTTTCCTAGTAACTATGTATTTATTTTCAAATATACACTTTGGCTTATCAAATTGTTTTTCATATCAACTTTTGACATTAAAAAAATTTATTGGCTTCATTTTAATCAAGACCTATTTGTTAGTTTGGGGGAAAATCCAAGAGATTGGTGCACATGATTTAGCATTTGCTATGCAGGTACTACACTCTTAACTTATACTCAGTTCTTTATTTCTTTTATTTTGATTTAGAGTCTTGCCAAGTAGCACAGGCTTGCCTTAAACTTACTTTATAGCCCAGGAAAGCTTTGAACTTAAATCCTGCTGCTTTAGCCTACTGAATAGCTAGTGTCGACCCATCCAAGTATTAACTTAATAGTAATATATTTTCTATTGAACATCTAAATATAACTTTTAACTGTTTAAAAAGAAAATTTGATTTGAATTCTACAAACAAAAAATCATTCCAACTCTTTCATTGTTTGTAGAACTCTGTATTGAATCTAATTTGGCAGGGCATAGACTTGAGTGACAAATTGTCCAACATGGGTATTGGAACTTCCATCACTAGCAATGGAATAAAATATTAGAGTCTGATTATCATTTCTTTATAAATAATTTTATTCTCTCTGGAAGTTATATATGTTTTTATCTTTAACTTTCTTATCTTACATCTCCTACACTGTAAGAAAACTGCCCCTAACATTTATAAGGCATAAACCTGTACACTACTCTCTTCTGTGTGGCTCTTTGTCTTATAATATTCTAATAGCATATGTCTTTTATTAAAAACTTGTAAATATCAGGATCTTTAAACATTCATGCATGATGTACAAAAAAAATCAATAAGTCCAGTGTATTTTTATTTTTAGAGCATACTTCAACTTTTAGAAACTAGATTTTTAAATAAGAGCTCTTTCCATTCATTAAAACCTCATCATCTTTAAGTGATATATGTAGATATTTCTTAGATTACCATAATAGTTATGATTTGATAGACATTGAACAGATATACTAATCATTTCTGGGCACTAGAGTCAAAATAAAACGATCATAACAATGAATTCTTTGAAACCTTGTACAGCTCAGGGCTGGGGTTGTAGCTCAGTGGTAGAGAATTTGCTTAGCGTGTGTTGAGCTTCAGTTCACAGTACTGGAGGGAGAAACAGAAATTAATACGGCAGGAATATTTGATTTCCCTCACGCTTACTTCAACAGATACTGTAAAATATGTATTAAGGATCAACTATTATGTCTTAAATTTATAATGTTTTTATGAATAAAACTCAGATTAAGGTAATTAGAAATTTAATTTTCAAAGAGCAGAATACAGAAGTACGGAGTGTTGTGCATATTACTAAGCATTCAATTAGTCAAACTTTCTCATTATTTTTCATTTTAAGAAACTTTTATATGATTAAATGTTACTGAAGAAACCAAGTAGCTTTCTCACATAATTACCTATTTCTGTTTCTTTATTCAGTCTGTTACAATATAGTTTTGTTGTAAAACTATACATTATACCCAGAATCACATAAATATATATTTGAGAATGATATGGCAATTAAGTAGCTGTTGAAAATAATTCTTCTTATGTTTTTTTATCTTCTGAGATAAATGGACAATCGGTAGTTTCCCAGGGGTCAGTTCTATAGTGAAATTTGAAATGACATTTTAATTTTTTCAGTCTAGAATATCAAAATCCAATTCTATGTACTGGCTGGTTTGTGTGCCAACCCGATATAAGCTGGAGTTATCAGGAAGGAAGGGGTCTCAGTTGATGAAATATCTCTAAGATCTATCAGCTGTGAGGCATTTTCTTAATTAGTGATCAATGGGGGAGGGCCCTGCCCATTATGGGTTGTTCCATCCCTGTGTTAGTAGTCCTGGGTCTTATAAGAAAACAAACTGAAAAAGCTGTGGAAAGCAAGCTAGTAAGCAGCACCCCACCATGGCCTCTGCATCAACTCTTGCCTCCAGGATTTTGCCCTGTCTGAATTCCTGTCCTGACTTCTTCCAGTGATGGCCTATGACCTAGAAGGGTAAACTAAATAAACCCTTTTCTCCCCAGCTTGGTGTTTGCTAATGGTGTTTTGTCACAGCAGTAGAACCCCTAACAAAGACAATGTGTTATAGTCCAAACGAGAATTTTGTAAAAGTCTTATTTTGTAAAATATTGTTTGTTGTACTGGATTTTCTGTGTGCTAAGGAACTTAATGGAAGGGATTTCTGGTTCACCCCACACTTCAGTGGCAATGTGCCTTGGTTCACACAGCATTTTAATGTGTTGTACAGCTGATATACCCCCTATCTCTCATGTAGAATGTCATATATAATATCAAAAGACAGATACCTAAGTATTGATATTTGAACAAATTAATAAAAATTGCTTCTTTTCAAACATATCCTTTAGTTTTATGCAGGTTCTGGGGAATTGAGTCCTCTGTGTGACTCAGAAGTTCTCATAATCATGGAGCAAACTCTCCAGTCCCAAGCACATTCTTTGGTTAAATATGATTTTTTTCTCCCTGAGGAGGTCATTATTGCTACTGTAATTGGTTGTATGGCTTAGTGCTACTTCCTGGGTTTGGAGGTAAAGAGCAAGAATTTTAACTTACTCTTGCAATTTAAACATATTCAAATGTATATATGTATTAAATAAAATACATCAATAATTACAATATATATTTTATTTTTTATTCTTAAGTCTTGGACCTTTCATGAATCCCAATTTGAGAACAACTAATACAAAAAAATAACTGTATGTTTAAGGCAAAGAATAAAGGCAAATAATAAAATAATAAATGATAAAAATAAAAATAAAAGATACATAACATATTAAAATGGTATTTCTGAAGTTTGTTAAATGGTAGAGGAGACTGTATCTCAAGTACTATATTATTTTCTGAAATAGGCTTGTGTGAATTCATTTCTTTATAGAGAAAGAAAAGAACATCACACCTCACATTTCTGGTTACAAATAAAAGGTTGTTAATAAAAAGGTAAATGGTTTCATAAGAGATTCATTCATTTGGGTATGTGTAGCTTAACAGAAGTATGAATGTGGATGAATCTACAGATATGGGGAATTGTATCATTGACAATAAGTAAATGAATAAATAAATAGATAACTATAGATAGATAGATGGTAGGTAGGTAGATAGATAGATAGTAGATAGATAGATAGATAGATAGATAGTAGATAGATAGATAGATAATAGTCCCAGGTACAAAAAGAATAAAGCATGCGGTATATTTAACACTGCCACTTTAGAGTCAGGAGCATGGCAAGATTAAACGGTACTATCATTATTTTTAGATGGTCTGGGAGAAAATAAATGAGCTGAATGTCATTTACATGGATATGCCATGAATTGTTCTGGGGTGTTGAGGGGTAGATACTCTTCATCAAGACAGATGGCATAGTGCTTAGGATAGGATACAAGAGAAAATAAGTAAGACATCTTCAAACTATGAAGAATTTCAAGTTAGCCATAGCAGTACATCTTATGAAACTCCTCTGAGTGTCAGGAACCAAATGCCAGAGTGCTTTGTGTGGTAGTTGTGAGACAGCACTACTTCTTATAACCTAAAGGTTTTATATTCATAATTCCAAGTCCCAGTGTGCCCTACACTATACAAAATTAAATAACACACTCCCTGAACTATACTATTAAATCTTCAAAGAACAGGATATTTGCCAACTATGTGTTACTTCATTTCTTTGCTGCAAATTCAGAGATCCGTCCTCTGTAATGGAGTCTTCTAAACTCAATGTACTGCCTTTACAGATTGTTTCTAAAAGGCTTCTGCGATTTAAGATTCAGTACTTTGGGAAATTTTTTATTTGCTTCTAAATGTACAATATAACACAATATCTTTTGATGTAAATATTTGGTTGTGTAAATATTTGGTTGTGTAATGACAATATCCAGAAACAGTGTATGAGGGACTAGTAAAGACTTCTGGAAAGTTCAATATTCCATATCAAAGACAAACACTGAATGATAGCAAATCTGTGTTAAAACCAAGCACAAAAAAGTAAGAAAGACCATGAAATTGTTATAATAAAACTTATATGAATTTAATTTGCACTGTTTGGAAAAATGGCCTGTTTTTCTTCTTAAAATTTAAACATTATTTCAATTCTTTGAGAATTTCATTTGGTGTATTTGAATCATATTCAACTCCTTTTCCCAACTCCTCCCATATCTACACACACCTCCCTTTCCTTAAAAAAAAAAGTTTAGAGTCAAACCATCTTCCTTTCTGGTGGCTCAGTTACAAAATATCCTGTTTTCTAAGGACAGAAAATCAATTCCATGCAATGGTGATAAATGGAGCAGGATTTACAGTGTTGATCTCGCGCCCTCTTCGCCGCAGATCAGCCTTTCCTCATCTTCCCACAGACTCCTCTCTTCCCCACACATTCTTGTTAATATGGCTCTGCCTCGAGTTTAGTAAGCATCTGTATCAACACAGTGGCTTGCCGTCATACTGAGCCCGGTATTTTTCAATTTAATAATCTTTCTTTAGCAACGATATACAAAACTGCAGTGTAAATGGGTTTGAATGACGCCGAGAGACTCTTTGCAGGGACACACGACATGATGCATAACTTTTTCATGATAAGGTGATAGGAGGATCGAAAGACTCCATGTTGAATCATGGAACCTAAAAGGACATATTGTAAATGCATCAAAGAGAGGCTAAAAGAGAGAGAATGCGCTCAGTGGAGAAATGAGAGGCTCTGTGCTGTGAAAGTGTAGATTCCTTGGGAAGGAGGTGGCAGTGACGGAGAGAACAGGGGGAAAGACTTATGGCACTCGTGGGTCACTCTTTCCTGCATGTGTGTGACCTCCCAGGTTCAGTCACTTTGCGAACAAATATTGCGATTACATATATTGTCTGTTCATATTAGCTTACACATACATTATATATATAATGTAATTTTAAATATTAGCAAAGAAGTCAAATTCCATTCTTGGCGATATGACTTATAAATCATATGTCCAGAATTTAACATAAATACGTGTCTAGGCTCTAAGCCACCATCACAGTCGCACACATTTTGATTCTGACTTTTGTTCTGCCTTTGAGTTTTCTCTCCCTGGGATCTCCCTTGTTCATTTCTCTATCTATATAACAAGACTGAACTTTGTCATAACTGAAGCTTACTGTTTCTTTGTCATGGGGTTCTTGACCCCTGAATTAAAATTTTGCAAACCTTGTGATTTTTGTCATTTCTTTCTGCCAAAGGATAAAGATGTGAGAGCAATCAGTTGGATAAATAGGAAAGAGAAGAGAGCGTCCCATCTACAGCAAGTTAGTAGTAGTACTGAGGGGAAGATGCTGGCACTTCATGTACTTTTACAAACAGTTCTCTATATTCGGAAAACGTGTGTTGGTAGTGGTAAAACTACAGGAAAACCAGAGTTGCTGAACCAACATTCAGTTATTCAGTCATTTATATACTCCTGATGAAATCAAGGAGCATCATGGAACATGTGGATTTGTTTATTATTCCTAAGAGGCATGTTAGGAATAGCCATAATGGGGTAGGTGTTAAAAGAATTTCATACAACCCTTATGTACTATTCACATATATGATGTATACATACATGATGCCCAGAGTGGAGTAGCCTTTGCGTCTTCTTCCTCTCAGTGGGACTTACCCTGTTTATGCTCAGCATACATATAAAACAGTATGTCTGAGGGATGAATCTTTTTTGTTTGTTTTTTCATTGTTCGCTTCCAAAATACCATTGCTTTGAAGAATATCAATGAGTAAGAAAGAGAAATTCCAGGCGCTGATATTTCTGAATATCCTAACCTGTCTTATGTAACTGTTTGCTTCATCTTAACCAAGAGAGTAGTTTTGTTTCTTCTTCTGATTAAATATTACTAGACTAAATTTAGAATGGTTTGGGGAAACTGTAATGAATGGCCAGTATTTTTGACTTTGAGTTTCAGAGGGGTGTTCCCATTTTTTTCTATTTGAGCTTACCCCTTCCGTGACTAGCTCGTCTTAGCTATGGCATGAATGTGGTGGAACGGCTGAGGTTAAATATAAAGGTCATGTTTTAAATTCATTTAAAGGAAGGCGGGTCTAACTTCCTGTCAATCCTAAACAATTAACATATTAAAGAGCTTTGTATTTTCCAAAACACTAAGTAGGAAGCATGAACAGGACAAATTCCACTGAGAAGAAGAAGCAAAAGCTACTAGTCCACGCTGGGCATCTCTGGGGAGAACAGGAGGAAAGTCTCTTAAAAGGAGACTGTCAGTCACACACATTGCAAGTATCACGGCACTCTGGGGCTTTTCTCCAGGCAGTGCACTCTGCATCGGATTCAGGCAAGTCGTTGATTTTTGTCAGCTGAAGTCAGCCATTCTGGCTTCCGGCTGAGTTTATAATTAATTATTTATCTAGCTCAGATCCGAAGTTACTGCTGCTATATTCTTATTCTAGTCCAGGGGCATAAACTCACAAGAGCAGCAAACACAGTGAGTAGAATGGTCCACACGCTCCCGGTGGCTCTTGGGAGAATCGCTACGAACAGCACAGTGGTTTTTTTTGTCGCTGAGGTACTGAATTCCAAGTAATCTGGTGCCGGAAGCCTAGGGCTGCACAGCTTGGTCTTTAGAAGGCATTTCTTGTTTGCTTCTTGGAGACTGAATGTCCATCAGCGAGTTAAAAAGAGTTACCATCTACAAGGGACAACAAGGGCAATGGTTCCACTTTCTTGTTCCCTTTTCATGATCTAAATTGCTCGTGGAGTCACTGCGTTCTGTTCCTGCTCAGCCTGTGTACCTCTGAGGATGTGAAACCCACAAAAGAGGAATTAAGGTATTTCATTTTCATTCCCTAGACATGCTTAGGTTTCACATCCAGTCCTGGTATATTAGGCCTTGCTATGGGGGCTTTTCTTTCCCCACAAATGCAAAATATACGAGCAGCCCTATAATATCTATGGAACTTTTATTAACTTTCCACCAGCAAATAAAATATAGAGGTTTTATGCATAGAAAAAATACTTTTTTGAAGATCTATTTTCCATTTGGGATTTTGTACATTTTTTGACTGTCATATACAACATAAAATTAGCCAGGAATTTTTGAAGTAACATCTAGCACTAGTTGCCATATGGAAGCCAAGCCTATTCCGGAGGGCTGCTCGTGCCAAGGACTGTGGAATAATGGATGGCGCCATCAAAAGCACCTCATTTCCTATAGTTCTAGAAGCTGAAATTTAAATAAAGATGCCAGGGAGACAGAGTTCATTCTGAATTTCCTTCTCTCGCTTGTAGATGGCTACCGTTTCCCAGGGGATCACATCATCCTGTGTATCTTCCTTGAGAGAGCTCTGACTTCTGTGTCTGTTGTGCCTTTCTCTGTCATTCTTCTTACAAGATGCAAGTTCTATTAGATCTGGCTTTGCTCTGGGACCTCATGTAACTTTAATTTCTTCAAAAAGCCCTATCTGTAAATACTATCCTAGGGATTTAAGCCCTGGAGGGAACACAATCATCTCATAGCAACAAGCCAATATTTATTATTTTAAAATCGATTGAAAGAAATACAATAAAGGAAACATTTAACAATTTCCTTTGTATTCTGCCCCATGGTTTTGCCCCACCTATTTTGACCATGATAATTCCCAAGTTTCTAGAAACTGTTCCAAGAGATTTGTTGTGTTTTTCTTTTGTTATTTTGTCTTGTTATTTTAACTCCTTGAAATATTGATAGTGTGGACACTTTTCATGTTGAAATTCTTTTGTTTTGCATATTCTAAATTGCTTTTAGTTCACCTTTTATTTTATAACCCACTGAATCTATTATTTTTAATAGTTTTATATTTTATAGCTGCTTCTATTGCTAAGGTACAAGCTTTTCTCCCTTATTTTGGTCTGCTCAGGCACTCCCATGGTCCATGTATAGTATTTCGTTTATACCTTTTCAGTGACAGCTTCGCATCCATCTAGTATTTCCTCATGAGCTCTAGAATTATCCATGAACCTAACTTTTATATATTACATATACATCCTTCAGAGTTAGCATTTTTAAAATTGAGGTAAGGGCTTAGTTGTAGTGTTTGCCCGGCATCTACTTTGGATTTAATTTGTAGCAATGGAACATAAAACAAATGACATCGACAAGGTGCCCAGTCACTACCAAGAACAAAACCAGTGGGATATCTCTACTGATTCATTCTTTAAACCCCTCCCATTTTCTCATTGTGTGGTATACAATGAGAGACAATGGTATGCGGAGAGCCCACCATTCAACATTTGCAAATTTCTTGTAATTTTTTTGTAAGTCATACTGTTTGTGCTCTTAAAATAAATGTCACAGTTCATCACATTTTGTTCTCCATTTACCTCAGTTTTCCCTTACACTGGGCCTCCTTCATTACTCATGTGGAGCATTAGTAATTCTTATGGCACTCCCTATAGGCCTGTCTTCCAATCCATCTCTCACCTGCCAGGGAGACTGAGTTTCCTAAGAGAGTTATTTGAAACCATGCATCCATTTCCACTCTTAATGGCCGCCACAGTCTGCAATATATGACACGACTTTCTTACCAAGGTAGTCTTACAGAGCGTCAAACAAGGTCATTTCATCTGTTCTTGTAAGCTTAGATTTTTGTCTCATGTTTCTCTGCCTTCACATTGTGTGTGTGTGTGTGTGTGTGTGTGTTACATATGTATGTAAATGTGTATATGATTTCTTTTCTGTATATGTTTACATGTTTCTTTCTTGTGTGTTTGTACATGTGTGTGTATTCATGTTTCTGAGTCTGTGTGTCTTCCTCAATCGTTTTTCATCAATTTTTTTTTTTTTTGAGATAGAATCCATCATGGAGTTTTTCAGGTTTTGGAGACTGACTGGCTAGTAATCAACCTTTCTCCATTTCCCCAGTGTTTGGATTAAAGGCTTGCAATGTCATGCCTGGCTTTCCATATGTGTTCTGGAAATTAGACTGAGTTCCTTATGCTCTCTCAGCAAGCATTTTATTGACTGAGCTGTCTCCTCATTCAGTTCCACTTTGCATTTTGTGGTACAAAAACTTTTACATTTCAGCTTTGGTTGGCATGATAAAATACAGAATGCATCCACGTTTGAACAAACACTTCATGAGAATTTAGTGAGCTCAGCTGCTGATCCTTCTCTGAGTATGGTTCTGGCTTAAAGTTCCATTCTGTTCTGCATATCTTGTCACCCAATTCCCATACACAAGTAGTCAAATTCTGCCTCACAAATACTGTTCCATTTCTCCTAGATGAAACTCATAAGTAATATCTTAGGTGTAGTTCAAAAAGGGAAGACAATTTTGAGATATTGCTGATCTAATAAGAACATTATGTATAACAGGTTTTGTGTGTCTATGTGTGTGTGTGTGTTGGTGTGTTTATGTGTGCATGTTTACATGTATGTTTTCACCTGGTGGACTTGTGTATCCTTGGTAATATAATGTATGAGGCTTGATTTTAGATTATAGAAGGAGATTGGCAATCTTCAATTTTTATCCATGTTTACCAGTTTGAGAAGATTTAATTTTTCTTAAAGAAGGCAAATAAATGTGAAGACCCCAAGTGACTTATATCATGGTACAGAAATGTTTGGGGACTTTGTTTTTAATTTGTTAAAAAAGCAGGGACCTTTGAAAGTTGTAAGCTTCTCAATATCTTATTAGCTTAACACATGCCTTTAATTTAAATGATTACCTTACAAGAAGTTAGTTTTAACTATTGCTTTATTAAATGATTTCACAGGTTTTAATTAGCATATATTCAATATATAATTATTTTAATACATTTTATTTTTGAGATTATAATATAATTACATATTTTCTCCCTTCGTTTTCCTCCCTCCAAAGTCTTTGATTTCCCCTTTTCATTCTCTTTTAAATTCATGGTCTCTTTTTCCATTGTTATTATGTGCATATATGTGTAAGCATATACGTATACATTTCTGAACATAAGCTACTCAGTTCATATAATGTTACCTGTAAGTACGTTTTCATGGTTGAACACAGGGTATCAGATAACTAATTGTGCTCTTCCCTAGGGAAGATTATTTCTCTTTCTCTCTGAATTACTTAGCTTATTGTAGGGTTGAGGCCTCATTGGCTTTTCCCCATTTATTCTGAGATATCTATGGGTGTCATTCTTGTTCAGTTCATGTTTGGGCAAACATATTGATGATATTTGATAAGTATAGCTTCTGACATTCCTAAGAAGTACAGCCTCACAGGGAACTCTCTTAACTTTGATTCTTATAATCTTCTGTTATCTTTCCCACAATATTCCCTAAGCATAGATATGAGAACATTTTGCAGATGGATCCATAAAGACTCTGTGTTTTGTATGATTGTAGTTTTATGTAGTGGTCTCTGTAGCAAAGAGAAGTTCTCTTAATGATAGGTTAGAACTACACATCTACAAATATAATGGCAATGTAAATAGACTTTTTAGGCATTATGTTGGTTAAGTAATAGTTGTACATTGCCTACCAATCTCCATGACTTCAATAGCCCTGTGGTGTTAGGTAGGTTTCCAATAACAATCATGCTTTCCTTCTTGTTGAACAAGTTTTAAATCCAATTAGAGATCTGTTGGTTAACATGAAGGTATACATGCCACTACTGCACCCTTAATGTTGTCCTGCCATGAGGGCCATTGATATGGTTCATAGGTGTCATAGCTGGGTAAGTTGTCTCCCTTATTTCGAAGTTTGGTGACCACCTTTTGGTACCCTGAAAGCTAGTCCTCATGGAGCAGGTATTCACTTCAGTTCCAGCTCAGCATTCTTGTGTCCTGTCTTTGAAGTACAAAGGATTGTCAACCATGGAGACTTACCTTCCACCTCCTGTGAACAACCAAAGGCAATAGCAATATATATTTTGAGTCTTTATTATACAAAACTGTCCAACAAGTCAAAAGAAGGCTTTGTAACTCTAGTATTGGAGTTTTGTTAGCTCATCTTTGCATCGTGGAGACAAGATAATGAAAATTCATTAAAATTATATATGAATATGAGTATGCCAGTTATTAAGGGTTTTTATGTAGATCATTAACAGTATGATTGCTTATGACCTTTTCAGACATCCTTATGGTCTTTTTACTCTCCTCCCTCCTTCTATATTTATTTTATTTTCTCTCCCTGAAGAGCTTCCTCTTTGCTATTCCCCTGATCACATCACATGCACTGTGCTATTTTTCTCTCTATTGCTCTAATGATTCTTTTATACTTTCCTAGTTTCTGCAGTTACTCCACACTGTATCCTCATATCTGTAGATTTGAAATTAGGTACCTTCAATGAGAGAGAACATGCAATGGTTGTATTTCTGGGTCAGGATTACCTTACTCAATAGAATCTAGTTTGGATTCTTTAAGGTGTGGTGAGATTTTCTGGCTGTAGATGTAAATCTAGACTTTATGACTTGGCACTGATGGATTACTATAATTCTACTGTTATTACTACCGATAATAATGAATGGTGAGCCATTATCTGAATAATGCATTTTAGTAAGTTTGATACACTTCTGACATTATTATCTTGCAACTTTGTGTTGGATAAGATTACTGGGATTTTTGTTTATGTTGGATGTTTATTTTTAGATTGTAATAGAAGAATTAAATTTTAAGAATGATGGACATTTTGAGTTGTTTCCCTTTTTTTGTTATTGGCATCTTTGATTGTTATCTCTGTCCTTAACCATGTATGAGGATACGTGGCAATAGCTAAATCGTCCACTTCTTACTTCAAACCCTTGAGAGATAATTTCACAGGTTCCAGCGCATGAAAGTCATTGCTGTCTAGAATCCCTGTCTTTTTCTGCTGCTGTACAAGACGTAACAGGATAAGGAGGCAGCCAATGGAACGAAAATTAGAGGCGAATGTAGCTCTTTGTCTAGCAAAGGGACTGTGGAATTTCCCCCTTTGATGTTGATGTGTCCTTCTGTATTGTCATTGTTCTTGTCATGTTTATGCAGCCAGTTTGAGGAGAATTTGTTTAATGAAAACTTTCCTGGTCTTTCAGGTCTAAGGATCTTCCTGCCTCACCTTTCTAAAAAGTTTCCTCTGACATAGTTGTTAAGTGTTTAGGCTGGGCTCCTCAGGACCTGTTCATCTCTGCATTGGGTCTAGTTGTGTTTTTCCGTGATAGTCTTAATTTATTGTAAAGAAAGTCTCTTTTGATGAAGCATGGTACTTTTATTGCCAAATCTTATTTGGGTATAAAAGTAAGGTTTACAATATAGAAAGACATTGTACTGGCCTAGTAAAGAACTGGTAATAGACTCTTCTAGAAGTTCCATGACCTCACTATTTTCAGGAACTTGGGTAGATTTTTAGTACTGGGTACGATTTCTTCCTGTTGGGTGGGTCTGAAATCCAATTAGATAACAGTTGGCTGACACTGACATGTGAGTACCACTTATTGCACTTTTATTCATATTTTGCCATCCTGAAAATTGCTGTGGTTCATGGATGTTACAAAAGGGTAGGAATGTTTGATTGTGCCCCTTCCTTGTCAGCTTGCATAACTATGGAAGTCAGACTGTGGAAAGGAGAATTTTAAGTCAGACCGAGCTCATATCATCCAAGTCTCATTTATAGTGTACAGTGTTATCAACGGTAGGGGGCAAATGTCAATACTCAAGAGTCAAACTAGGGCTATAGCAATACTCTATACTGTTTTAAGAGTCTCTTGTATTAAACTGACCAACCATTTGAAAGGGGTTTCTCATGCCTGGTACTGGCACTTTTGTGAGTCTGTGTTCTTGAGGCATGTGTCCAGGCAGATATGGGGCTGGAGGAGCTGAGAGTTCTACCTCAGCTGAACCTGAGCTGTTCGAAAGGCAGCTATCAGAACACTGGCTTGAGGCAGCTATGACTAGGGTATTAAAGCCCTTGCTCACAATGATACACCTTCTCCAACAAGGCTACACCTCATAATAGTGCTACTTCCTGGGTCAAGTACAGACAAACCATCACAGCCTGCATTCCCAGTCAAAGGGGCACAACTTCATATGTATCCATGATATGAATATATGTCTCCAAAGTGTGAGATGACTTATCAGTTGTCTAATACAGACTGGTCAGCCTAGAAACAATATATACACCACTAACCAAAAGTAGACTAAATTTAGATGTATTTGTGCATCATATACATATGTATACACACACACACACACACACACACACACACACACCTAACAGTAATAATTAAAGAAAAAAGACTATTAGCTTAAAAGTGTGGGCACAGAAGGGGTTTCAAGAGCTAGCTACAAAGGAAGGACTTGAGGGAAGAAAGTAATGTAATTTTGCTTCATTTAAAAATGCTTAAAATAATAAAATAATGCTGAGAATAGTATATTCAAAATATTTGTCTTTTCCCTGTTTTGGGCATTTTTAGTAATGCTTAATTACATGCTAATAACAAGTGAAATACAGCATATGGAGTGATTAGAATTAATTACAATCAATAGACAATTACTTTAGTTATAAATATGACAGAAATTTAAATGTGCTTTAGTGCTTTCTGTTAAGGCTTAGATATATGGGGGCCAGTTATCCCTTTGGCAACACTATGTTGCTATACATTTTTCTTGAATGTATCAACCTGTTAGAGGCAAAATGTGTTTTGGAAACATGTTCATTTTCCAGTCTTTGACAAGCTGTCTACCAAATGACTTTCTTGTGACAATAAATGGGTTTTGCTTGACATGTTTATTTATGTACTATTTAATATAGCTTGTGCTGAAAGGAGACGAATAATAACCTGGATTGGTGCCAGATTACTCCATGCAGATGAGGTGATAAATTCAGCTTTCCTAATATGAAATCACTTCTATCTCTTCACTGGTGACTAAAGATGGAAATTCTTTAAGTATGGCTTTCTTTGGTAGGAAATGACTTTATATCAAATGTGTAGATTTTAATATATTCTCTTTTTGAATTCAGTGGAATAACTAGGTGAGCAGTACGTATGATAGAATTCAGAAAAGATTTATCACCATCACAATTTTGTAATGAGTGAATTCATCAGAATAAGAGACAGAGCAGTTTTTTCTTTTGTTCTAGTTTTATATACCCTAGTTTTGAAAGTGGAATTCTAGGTTTTAGAATTTACTCATTAGCTAGGGCTGAAAATAAAATCAAAAGCTGGAAAGTTTTATTCTAGATTATATAATATTCTTTTCATAAATAAAGCCTTTGTATAAAGAAGACACTACCTTTGTAACTAAGAAATAAGGAAATAAATGAGTGTTGGCTAATTTATTTATCTGGTTGTGATAAAATACCCTGACCAAAAAAAACCTAGGGAAAAGGGATTTATCTGGCAAATAGATTCACATTACAAACCATCACTGTGAGGGCACTGGGGCACAAACTTGAAGCTACATTCCATCTAAGAGCATGGAGAGAAATAGTGCACACATGCTTAGTACTCAGCTACTTTACTTTTACACAGTTGATCGCCTGAAACAAGCGTGTGCTAATGCATACATTCAGGTGGAAAATCCCCACTTCACTGTAGGTGACCAAGAGACTCACAGATATGCCCAAAGAATAACATGAACTAATCAGTACCTCACCAGATCCTCTTCCTAGATAATTCTAGGTTGTCTCAAATTGATAATTAAAGCCAACCATCAAAATATTTACATAAAATTACCGGAATTGTAGAACTTATGGAGGTGCTTTTTAATTACATATATGTATATATATATATACACACACACATATATATATATATATGTATATATATTTTTTTTTGAGAGGCATTTTAGATTTGCCTTTCTAGTGGTCAAACAGTAGTACTTCAAAAAAGTTTCATTGAAAACATTTACCAAATAACCACCAACCACAAGATTTAAATTTTGGTGAGCACGTAAGTGAAGTGGGGATTAACAGTATTAAAATATCTAAGCAACCAACCTCCTGATGATCACTGGACTCAACTCTACGTATTAAAATATTATGAAACATGTGATCTATCAGGAGGCAGAGGCAGGCAGATCTCTTTGAGTATGACTTTGAGGACAGCCTCGTCTACAGAGTGGGTACAAAGACATTAAAGAAACCATATCTTGAAAAACACCCATATAAACAAAGAAAACAACAACAACAAAACAAAACAAAACAAAAAATTAAGCCAAACCAAACCAAAAAACATGTGAGCCAAGTTGAGAGTGACATGAAGAGAAAGATATGAAACTTGTGCTACCACACTCGTTATCTATGCACAATGCCCTGTTCAAACAATAGCATCATTAGGAGTTCACAGCGCTGCTATAACCATTATATACCCTGAGAGAATAGAAGTCAATTAGATGATCAGTATAGAGTTAAAGGAAAGGAGGGAGTGGAGCTCAATTATCTTATTTTAGGATTGTTTTAACAGTCAATAGAAAATAGATTATTTATTGAGTAATATAGAATAAATCATTTATTGAATAATATGATAGCAAGGTATCAAAAATACCATATGTATTTTTAAGGTAGAATATTGTTTCTCTTTAAGTATGATTATAGGTAGAGGTGAAACACAAAAATAGGCTATTTCATATGATAGTTTTAAAGGTGATGTTATATTACAAAATACTTCCAATATCACATCTGTATGCCAACACTGTATCATCCCTCCAATGATTGTAGACCACCATGTTTTGTCAAATTCTTTTCCTTTGAAGCACATAGAAGTTTGTATGAATTCGTGTAGATTTTGAATGACCCCAAAAAGACTAGTTTTAACTTTCTAAAGTATAGTTATAAATAAGGAATAAAAAAGGAAAATGATTTTTTCATGCTAAGGGAAATATGTTGAAAGTAACGTTTTGAGTTTTGTAGAACATAAAAATCAATACTTGATTTTATTTTGGCCCGTTATATGATCTTGCAACTTGTTAGGTACATAGAATTTCTCCCCATTTTGTTTTGTTCTAGTTGTAGGCATTAAATTTTAAAAAGGGGATATAGTCCATGGTAACCATTTTTGTGATGTTAATAGTTTACAGCTGTGCTTTTTTTTCATATAAATTAGGACTGAAGCATGCCACTTTCTGAAATCAATGAGCAAAATGGATAATGAGGCAGAGTCAAAAGCCTGTGGATGTAACCCACAATTCCTAGAATGCTGTGTCATAAATCAATATATATATTACATGAAAATATACATGTATTTAATTTTTGCCCCAAACCAATTTAGAAAATATGTGTCTACTTTGATATATATACATAGGGTAAGGCTTTGATTTTCTTCTCACAGTGACATATATGTTGCCTCCTCAAGTAAAAGTATGGGAAACTATGCCAAGGAAAATATACTGAATGTCATGTTATGGAGGGCCTAAATAAGAATTGGTAAAGAAATACTAGTCACTCATTTAGAAAACAATAAGAATACAAATATTTCAACTTAATGTTCAAATGTTGTCTTAACGTTTAAAGCAAAGCACTGGATAGAGAATTGATAATGTTTCCTCTCTCGGATATAATAGTGTTCCAGTTTTTAGTTTTTGACTTGTCGAAAATCCAGAAACGAGTATGTATGGTTCTATTTTTACTGCTACTAAAGCGTCTCCATCTCACTCCAGAGCACGGGTTTTTGTTAGAGGAGGTTAGCATTGTCTCAGGAAGGCAGGACCTCAGTGAAGATAAGCCAATTGAAATTATGCACAGTAAGAACTTTCAGATGTTTGATGGTAACTCACTGAAGATAGCAGGGCCTTTGCAAGTCACTTCCCTCACACTGTTTCCTCAAACACAGGATTTAATGAATTCACCAGATCCAAAAGTAGCCCTCAATGCCTATTGATGCGCTTCATGTGGGGAAAGGGATGGTTCCATATTCAACCAATTGGTAATTTTTATGAAATATATTAATTATACTTATAGTATGGTGATAATGAGAAGAAAGAAGGACAGAGAGATTACTCAAGGTTGAGTATTGATGTGTATATACAATAGACAAAAAGAGGAAAGGTAAAAATGTTACAAAAGAAAATATGAAGAAGTAGGGGTGAAGGACGCAAGCCACTCACGAATGTTGGTAATTTGCTCAGCCATTTCTTGGCACCAGGAATTAACAAAATAGTGTACTTTTATAAAAATATTTACCTTTTTGGAGGGTCATATTTGTTTTGTTTTGTGGGTTTGTTGTTGTTGTTGTTTTTGGTTTTTTTGGTTTTTGATCCTCTGAACATTTGGATGTTTTCTATAGCACCTTAAAAGAGCTTTTATACTCTTGATTTCGGAATGAGAATTTCATCTCTAGCCACTTCAGTGAGAAAAATGCTTGCAAGTTTGCTGAATCAAAAATGCATTGCTTTCCCTGGAAAAGACAAAATGCAAACAATGGAGTTCTTATATATTATCATATCAGTTGCAAATAGTGGTACTTTGACTGCTTCCTTTCCAATTTGCATCCCATTTAGTTGTCTTATTGTTCTAGAGAGAACTTCAGGTACTATGTTGAATAGACAGAGAGTGGGCAGCTTGGTCTTGTCCCTAATTTTAGTAAAATTGCTTTAAGTTTCCATTTCGGTTGATATTGGCTAATGGCTTGCTGTATATTGCCTTCATTATGTTAGGTATGCAACTAGTATTCCTGATTTACCCAAAAGATGTCCCACTTTACCACAATGACACTTGTTCAACTAGATTCATAGCACATTTATTTGTAATAGCCCAAATCTGAAAACAACCTAGATGTCCTCCCACTGAAGAATGGATAAAGACAATGTACATTTAAGTAATGGACTACTATTCAGCTATTACAAACAAAGACACCATGAAATTTGTAGGCGAATAGATGGCAACTAGAAAATATCATCTTAAGTGAGATAACCCTAACACAGAAAAATACAAATGCTATATACTCACTTATAAGTGTTTGTCAGCCATAATGTACAGGATAATCATGGTACAATCCACAGAACCAAGGAAACTAAGTAACAAGGAGGACCCAAGGGGAGATTTGTGAATCTCACTTGGAAGGAGAAACAACATAGTCATCAGAGGAGGATGGGTGGGAGTGAAATAGGTGGAAGGGGAAAGAAGGGGAATGATCATCAGGTGTGGAGAGATGGGCTAAGAGTAAGAAAGAATCAGTGAAGGATATCTAGGGAATAGCTGAAGACCTGGGACAAGAAAGGTTCCGGGAAGTCTATGGAGCTGATCCTAGCTGAGAATCCTACCATCAGAGAGTTATGGAGACTGAAGTGGCTATACTTCAGACTCCTATAGCCAGGCAGGAATTTCCAGTGATGAGAGGGGGACATTAACCCACCCACAAAACCTTCAACTCAAAATTTGTCCCACGTACAAGATGGACAGGATAAAGGAGCAGAGATTGAGAGAAAGTCCAACTAATTACTGCCCCAATTTGAGACCCATCATTTGAGAGAGCTCCAACTCCTAACCCCACTAATGCCTACATACAGGAACATAACCGTCTCCTGAGAGACTTGTTCCATCAGCAGATGGAAATAGAGGTAGAGACCCATAGCCACACATCACATAGGTGCTTGGAGAGTCTTGTAGAAGAGTGGGGGATAAAATTGAGGGAGCCAGAAGAGTCAAGGATACCACAGAAGAACCCCACAGAGACTGACCCACCAATTAAAGAGCGTACAGGTTGGACCTGGCCTCCCTACACATTTGCAGCAGATATGCAGCTTGTTCTTCGTGTGGGTCCTCTAACAATTGGAGCAGGAGCTGTCTCTGACTGTTACCTGCCATTGGATTTCCTCCTAAATGGACTGCCTGGCTGGGCCTTAGTGAGAGAGAATGTGCTTAGTCCTGCTGGGACTGGATGTCCAAGGGCGGGAAGTTACTAGAGGGAGGCTTCCCCTTCTCTGGGAGAAGGGAAGGAGTAATGGAGCAAGGGATTTGTAGGAGTGAAATTGGGAGGATGAAGGGATTGGGGGGCCGATTTGAATATAAAGTAAATAAATAGGTAAATGAGAAAAAAACATATATTTGAATAATTTTAGCAGAAACAAGCACTACAGGCTAGAACCTTCTGGTTCAAAGGGACAACCACACACATAGAGCCCATAAAATAATCACCAGTGATTAAATTGTGATTGCACATGAGAATTGGTAAAAGTAGGCCATTTATACTATAAACTTAGAAAGTTACTAAAAATGATGAAAGGAAAAATAATTAGATAAAATTTTAATAAGTAGGATTTCTAGATTAAAAATATTATTAAACATTTTAAATGTGGATGAGACATTTGTGTACAACTACAACATAGATGTGAGACTGAAGGATACAGATTTTGGTAAAAAGATACAAAGAATGTGAGGAAGATTGGAAAAGTGAAGGAGTGAACTCAAGGCCCTTCTCTATTTCACAGAAATTTGCAGAAGCAAAGATGCCATAGTTGAAAATGATTGATTGGTTATTCTCTGGAATTAAAGCATCCAGTGCTCCTGCTAACAGTTTGTACTAAAAAGCAATACCACTAAAAGCAAATTCCTACTTATGCACACTGTGGTACAGAGGCCAAGCATCAAAGACAAAATGATACTGCAAAGTGCTTGCAAAGGAACGGGATGGGATATTTTTCTTAGTATTGGTAAATGTCAGACAATACTGCAAAAAAACAAAGAAAAATTCAGGCATAAAAGCCTGGGTTTACTTTGCACAAGGTTAACTGAAAACTCCCTCAGAAGACATTTTACAATAAAGGAAATGAGAGAAAAAGAATGCAAGGGATTACATAGAAAATAAGTGTACAAAAGGAAATTGGTAGAAACTGTATGAAGTTTTGTTATATGTATAGCTGCTGACAATAGGCAGAAAGAAACATATTGATAACTTTAATGAAGAATTTTACAAGGTGATTATTACATATTCAATTTCCAAAGTACAAGTGATGGGACGTGCATGGTAATTCCACATCAGAAAAGGAACAGTCTAGGGTATGAGGGAGAGTGCTACATTCAACCGCTTGCAGAGACAGGGAGAAAATAAAAACAAAACAAAACTACGACAGTCTGGATACTATAATACAAAATTAGAGCAATACATTGTCATTGCCAATAAAAAATAACTCTGATTAGTAAAATAAAATATGTATGGTAGAAGCCATAGAATTGAGTAAGGAGTGAAGGGGTTTCAGATATGGGAGGAGATGGGGTAAATATGATCAAAATTGAAATTCTCCAAGAGCTTATGAAAATTGCAAAACAAGAAAACTGAAAACTAGAAAAATGCTCTAGCTTATAGGAACTATTTTACATTATCACTCATAGTAAACAAAGCAAATCCTCTGATTTTAAGACAGATTTGAGTCTGAATAACAATTCAGCTATGCAAAAGAGTGACAAACCTAACTGTCAGTCAGTCACTGGGAAGTGCAAATTGTATCACATTTGCATCAGGAGATAGTATCCCTTTGTTAGTTGAATGAAATAAGTTTATGTATATGTATAACTGCAGACCAAGTTGAATGACTTAGTAGTATGGCATACAGAACTCACAGCCTCAGTCAATACAATTTCAGATCATCATAATGTTCTGCACAGCTCACTTCTCAGGACCTCAGTCACGCTCTGCTCTTACATTTTCTCTCTCTCTCTCTCTCTCTTCTCTCTCTCTCTCTCTCTCTCTCTCTCTCTCTCTCTCTCTCTCTCTCTCTCTCTCCTCTCTCAGTTATTCTGATATACAACAGACCTCCTTCATCAAGTGTATCTTTAGATCTGGGTCTTTTTTGTCTAAAATTTGTCCTTCCTCTAGTGACTTGTTTCTTTATAGTGTATACATCTTTGCTTAAACCACTCCTAAGGCTCAGGGGATATCATAGAAGAGGGAGCAGAATGTTATCACTAGAGGAGGAGAGAGTTTGGTGTGAGGTGGAATCTCCCAATAATGTCAGGAGCCACACCCATGAAGTCTTACCACCCCAACTGCCAAAACATGAGCTGAACAAGAACAACAGACATGCTGAGGTATAACCCATGGTGCCTTAGGTACACACACACACACACACACACACACACACACACACACACACACACACACACACACACAAACACACACACACACACAGTCCAAGGCATCTAAAGAATGTTGATGGAGAAAGAAATGGTCTTCATTGGGGGAAAGCACACTAATTTTTATCCAATAGAGATGATTGGCCATGAAAACATGTATACAGGTCACATAGTACAGACTAAGCAGGTTGTACTTATGTTTCCAGGAATAAAATATATGCATATACATATATGTATGTAAGAAAAATTAATAAAAATGGATGGAATATTAATATGGAAAATTATGGACAGTATATGGGATGGTTTAGAGCAATGGCTCTCAACCTGCATATCATGACCCCTTTGAAGTTGAAAAACATTTTCACAAGGGTCACCAAAAACCATCAGAAAACACAGATATTTATGTAATGATTGATAAACTTGCAAAATTGCAGTTATGATGTAGCAAGAAAAACTGTATTGCTGGAGGTCACAACAACTTGAGGAACTGTATTAAAGGGTCGCAGCATTAGTTTGAGAAGGATTTGTTTAGAGGGAGGAAAGGGAAACCAGAAATTATATAATTATACTATAATCTCAATGTTTAAAAGGAATGGCTTTTAAAAAGCACCTCCTTGGAAGAGTTTCCACTAAGTTTTAAGATACCTTCCTCTAGATTGTTATATCTCTTTATCTGTAATACTTCCAAATCTAATAGGTCAGAAAATATTCCCTTTCTGAGTCAATGTGGTTGCTGTGAAATGATTTTAGTTACTTTTAAAGAGGTGGAAATTTTGAAATTCTCCAAATTCGAAGTACATAAATCCAGAAGCAACATCATCCCTGGACAGAGGCAGTATGGGAAGTTCACATATGGTGATGGTGAAGTTGCATGTATATTGATATGGCTAGATGTTTTGTCTTCTATTGCCATATACTTCAGAACCACTAATGGGTGTTACTCTCCAGTCACTTGTGAAAAATGCTTCTCAATCAGAATAAACATGACTATGACAATGGTGTCCATAAGACTTACTCATAGTCACAACTACTGGACTGAGTGAGATGCTGCAGAAGAGGACGTTTTACAAACACCAGAAAACATACATATTTAAAATATATATCAGCGTATGGTCTTTGTGTGGTGCTTGGTAATGAGGACTGATAGTTAAATTAATAAATAATCTGGCAAGTGTCCTACTGCAGTGCCTTGCCATAGCATATATAATACAATGGTAATTACACTTCAATATCAAATGCTGTATTATTGATGATGTCATTATTTAATAAGATATTTAAACAGAATAATTTAGTATATTTATGATATAAAAATACTATTGTGAATATATATACATATATATTCATACTTTCTTTAGATAATTTTTTTAATTTTGGAGATTATAATATAATTACAATATTTATCCCTTCCATTTTCTTCCTCCAAACCTTCCCATATACCACACGTTGCTTACTTTCAACTTCGTGGATTTTGTCTTCATTCATTATTGTTATATAATATATGCATATATAAATACATATATTCCTCAGTGTAGCCTGTTCAGAGTGCATAAGTTTAATTATACATATGTTTTCTGTGTTGACCATTTGGTATTAGATCAACAATAGGTGTGCTCTTCATTGGAGAAGCCTCTTTCTCCCACTCTCAGTACTAAGTACTAAGAAGTCAGTACCTTGTAACTCTCTTTGTCCGGTTGAAGCCTCATGGGCTTCATGGTTAAAAGTGCTATCCATGAAGTGAACAAGAGTTAATAGCAGAACAACTCACTTAGAGTCTTAAGAATTTTGGTGATTATTTTTTCTCTTGAATACACTATTTTAAATATGCTTCTCAAAAGGTGTTGGCTGTCTAATTTGTATATTACAAGCTATTACAGTACTATTACAATACATACTCTCACATGCACACACATATGCACACATGCCTCTGTGTGTGTGTGCCTGTGTGTGTTTACCTGTCTGTGCATAATATATGAGACAAAGGAAGACATGTCTATTGATATAAAACTAACAGAATGATTAAAAGGAGTGTTGATGCATAAAGAAAAGCTTGTGAAACCTCATGTCTGGCAGAACATGGACTTTACCTAATGTGAGTAGGAAACCAGGTTCAATAATATTTAAGTGTTTAGGGTTGATGTGGTCAGCCTGATTTCTATGGGCAGATGAACAATCACAGTAAAGGAAATAGATCCTGTCCTAGTAACTTGATTAGTGGGATATCTTCATGACAATAACCAGTGTAGTTTTGAACAATATCCATCTACGAGCGTGTACATTATGATCACCAAGAACAGAAAAATACAGTCATACTTATATCTTTCTTGATTGTGAATTAAACTGCAGACCAAGACACTCACTTTGAGACCAGGGGAAACTGAGTTGGCACATGATAGAGTGACTCACAGAGGCCCAGAACTGAGTTTCTGCAGAAGTACAGCGCTCTCCTCCTAAAAGACTAAGGTTTATCATTATACATGTATCGATCAATGCGATGCCTTCATCCTTTGCTTCGCTCATTTCTCATTTATCTAGCTGGAGACTCTCTCAGAAAATAAATGGAGCAGCTCAGCAAGATTAAGGGAAATCAGCAAGGATTGATTATATCACACATTCTTCACAGTGTATCATAAGCTGGGCCCTGGAGCTGTGATAGATAAGCTTTGTTTTCTTCCCTTCACACAGATCGAAGACTGGCACGCACACAAATAGTTGATGAAATGAGGTGAGAGTTGCTCTGAAGGCAGGTGTACACAGCACAGAGGAAGTCTGGTATGATAAGAGACATATATTTTATGGACTCAAGAGAAGGCACCCAAGAGACGATGTAACTATGGCTGTCCATTTAGAGTAAGGCAACATAACGAAGGCAAAGAAATATAAAATATACTTGTTACAGCTGGGCAATCCTATAAAAATGAAAGTCAGGCATAAGGATAAGAAATCTATCAAGATAACCAAATCAACTGAGTTATAGAAGTTTAGCATGTTTTATGTAAATATTGTGGTCATTATTAAAATCTCCAATTTATTGTGTATTTTACTAGAAATATTGCTCTCCTCGCAGGAGATTGATAAATATTAACTCCATACATGGTAAGAAACTAAAAAAAAAAAAATAGAACTCATTTGAGCACCTTTGTTTCTCCTGAGTACTGATTGGTTGTCAAATGCATGAAAATATAGAACTAATCAGATTTTTTTTTTACTCTTCACAATAATCTCATTCTCTGCACCTGCCTTGAAGATGACCAAAATTATTGTAAAGACACCTAATTAAAAACAACTTAGGTAAATATTATTTTGCAAACATTATCATCAATTTCATATATATATATAACCTCACTAAGCCCAAGACATATACTAGGCCCAATGTCTCCCTCAAGAATTAAGAACCTGAATTGTGTATTATCACTGAGCATAGAGGAAAGGAGGGATAAATACAAGGAAATTTTTATCATCACCAGTCTTCAGAGTGCCCTTGACTTTATGGACTCATCATGTCCAACATCATAATAATCACAGGTGAAGCAAGAAAAAAAAGCAAAGATAACTCTCACTGTGTATTTCATGGAGATGAAAGCTCACTTAATGAGAAAATGTTAGTAAAACATTTTAAGCTCTTTGTAGAAAGACTCTATATAAATAGCAGGCAATATTATTCGTCATTTTAATGGGTTGGGGATGGAATTTTATTGCTTGAGAAAGATATCCTACTTGAGTTATGCTGGCTGTGCATTGCTATATTTTCTTTGCTTTATAGCAAAACACCAGTGTGCATCAGTGTGTTACGCTTCCGAGTATTATCTCTGAAGATTAGGGATGCAGCCATTTCAACCAGCAACTGCATACTTACCGTTCCAGAGGGAGAGTTTGATATTAAAGGGCTTTTGAATTTCAGGGCTATAGGCGATGTGTTGAGATGTTTTATTTATTATTGCTATGCACAAAAGATAATCCCTATAAAAAGAAAATACCGAGTGAGAGGCTATAACCTTTCAGGTGGGTCAGTGGCTACAGATATTTCCAGGGCCAAGATTCCTGTTATAATAATTCAGGAGCTCCACTCCCCTTACTCTCCCAAGCAATAAAAGGCCAAGCAAATCAGTGCAGGTTCAACCAAAGAGCAACGCTTTGGAGGATGGCAGCCTGCTGTTCATTTCACAGGACTGCAAAGTTAGGACAGAGCCCTGGATGGTGTAGGTAATGCGTGTGTTTCTTGGCATGCAGATGTTGCCAGTGTCTTTGAAAAAAATGTGAGACGTTTTTGGCTTTTAGGTCTTAGTTTGCGTGATATGTATCCAAGATGGCAAGGTGGCATACTCTCTGTTTTCTCTAACATGTGTGTGTGTGTGTGTGTGTGTGTGTGTGTGTGTGTGTGTGTGTGTGTGTGTGTGTGTGTGTGTGTGTGTGTGTGTGTGTGTGTGTGTGGTCTGGGTGTGTGTGTGTGTGTGTGTATGCGTGCGTGCGTGTGTGTGTGTGTGTCTGTGTGTGTGTGTGTGTGTGTGTGTGTGTGTGTGTGTGTGTGTGTGTGTGTGTGGGGAATGTGCACATGAATGTGGTGTCCATAAAGGGAAGTTGCAGCAGAGTCTCCTGAAACTGTTGTTGTAGGTTGTTACTGGATTCTGGGAACTGAAACAGTGGTTCTTTACCCCTAAGTTATTTCTCCAGCCCCGAATATAAACTCATTTTCTATAGTAAAATCAACCTCTCATGTTAAGAGGCACTATCCTTTGGCAATCTCCACTTGATTAATATCAGAACTATAATAGTGAAGACACGAATTGCTTCCATGTTAGGTATCTTTACGTTTCCTAGCATTTTGTACCAGCTCCCTTCATACTGTTCTTGACCACACATCTCTATCAGTTTTCTTTCTTTCTGCTTCTATCTTCCTTGCTAACTTGTAGCTCCCATGTGGACAGCCGTCAGCCTGGTCTTGTATAGTTTCGCTCTTCCTGATTCAAGAGAAGGTTTCATTTTAGTTAACCTTCCATGGCTAGAACAAAAACATGCTTGTTCTAAATTCTACAGTCAGATAGTTCTCTTTGTCTCCCTCTTTGTCTCTCTTCATCTCCTTTCCATGTTCCCTCCCTTTCTCCATTTCCCCATCCTCCCCATGCTCGCTTACTCCCACTCATCTCACTTCTCCCTTCCTGTCCTTGACATTCCACTGTCTTTCCTGGATGTGTTTGATAGCAGAAGCCTCATTCCTTCTTTCTGTTAGGAAATCTCATATGGCAGGATGACAGCGCTGTGACACCAGTGTTACCTTGGATGTCAATACTTCTTTCTTCTCCTATTTCATATCATCTTCCCTTTATCTTTTCCAGTAGATTATTTTTGACACATAAATTACTACTGAGATTTGAGAAATGGGCTTCTCTAGCTTCTCATTCTTTTAATAAAAAATAAATTATACTCAGTACTTAATATCCAGACTGTGTGTAGGGGAGCCCAGAGCAAATGATCATAGCTACATATATATATATATATATATATATATATATATATATATTTTTTGAGGCTTTCTGGGGAGGCCTGGCTGAGAAGGCAGAGAATGGGGTGGATATGTTTAGGAACTAAACCTTAGAAAAGCAAACAAGCAGAGCTTCTATAGTAAATATTAAAAATATTAAGGAAAAGAAGGGGGCACAAAACTTGTAGATTATTGAATACTGAATAGTTTTCTGTTACGAAGAAGACTTCCTACTCCAAACAACCCTCTTAGAAGTCTCACTCTTTGTCTGGGTGTTTTTATTTGTCCTTTCTCTTCCTGTGGGGCCAAGTTGAAATGAGTGCATTGTTCCTCTTTTCTCTACCAGAAGAGCAGCATTGAGAGAAACACTATCATTTTGTTCACTATCCTCATCTTCAATCTCCTGGGAATATCTACTTACCCTCTCATTTAATTTGACCTCATAACTTGGACTGTTGTATTTTATGAAGAAATTATTTTTATGAACAAATGGCTTTGACAAAGTTATCCATGGCCTTCTAGATACAAATATAAAGGCTCTCTTGTTCATTGCACCCCACAAATAAATCCTAAATGCAACATTCAATTTAGTTTTCAGAACTTCACTCTGATTGATATTCTAGATAAATATAATTTTGTTGTTCCCACAAATATTCAAATATATATTTTGTACATTATGAACCTAAATATTTTCCTGAAAAAATATGTATGCCACCTCCCTTCCATGACATTCCCCTACACTGGCGGGGGGGGGGGCATTCAGCCTCATCAGAATCAAGGGCTTCTCCTCCCTTTGGTGTTCAACAAGGCCATCCTCTGCTACACACACAGATGGAGCCATGGATTTGTCCATTTGTACTCTTAGGGTGGTGGTTTAGTCCCTGGGAGCTCTGGTTGGTTGGTATTGTTGTTCTTATGGGGTTGCAAGCCCCTTCAGCTCCTTCAATCCTTTCTCTTACTCCTCGAATGGGGACCCTGTTCTCAATTCAATGGTTTGCTGCTAGCATTTGCCTTTGTATTTGTCATGCATTGGCAGAGCCTCTCAGGAGACAGCTATATCAGGCTCCTATCAGCAAGCACTTCTTGACATCAGCAATATTGTCTGGGTTTGATGTCTGTATGTATATGGGCTGGATCCCAGGTGGTACAGGTTCTGAATGGCCATTCCTTCAGTCTCTGCTCTAAACTTTGTTACCATATCTCCTCCTATGAATATTTTTGTTTCCCCTTTTAAGAAGAACTGAAGCATCTGCACTTCGGTTGTTCTTCTTCATGTCATTGGTGGATTGTATCTTGGGTAATTCGAGCATTTGGGCTAATAGCCACTTATCAGTGAGTGCACACCATGTGTGTTTTTCTGTGATTGGGTTACCTCACTCAGGATGATATTTTCCAGTTCCATCCATTTGCCTATGAATTTCATAAAGTCATTGTTTTTGATAGCTGAGTAATATTCCATTGTGTAGATGTACCACACTTTCTGTATCCATTCCTCTGTTGAAGGCCATCTGGGTTCTTTCCAGCTCCTGGCTATTATAAATAAGGCTGTTATTAACATAGTGGAACATGTGTCTTTGCTACATATTGGAGCATCTTTTGGGTATATGCCAGGAGTGGTATAGCTGTGTCCTCAGATAGGGCAATGTCCATTTTTCTGAGGAACCCCCAGACTGATTTCCAGAGTGATTGTACAAGCTTGCAGTCCCAACAACAATGGGGGAGTCTTTGTTTTTCTCCATATCCTCGCCAGCATCTGTTGTCATCTGATATAGTGGCTATTCCTGGTTGTCAACTTGACTATATCTGAAATGAATTACAATCCACAATTAGAAGGCTCACCTTTGATTCTGATCTTGAAGCTGAGAGATACAAGATTCTGACATGGATCTTGGTAGGAGATCTTGAGGCAAAGTGGCTATGTATCCCAGGAGCTTAAATCAAGGAGATCTCTGAGTTCAAGGTCAAATCCAGGACCCAGGCATGGTGGTACACACCTTTAATGCAGGCTATACCTTCTGCTGGAGATTTACATAAGAACATTGGGAGAAGGAAGAAATTGGTCTGAAGTTCTCTTTGTTTGTTGGGTCTTTGTATGATTTAGGTACAAGCAGGATCACCACAGACTTAAGCTGGTCTTCAATAGCAACAAAATGACAGAAAGTCTGCATACATATTGAAGCTGAACAATGATCTACTCAATAACTTGGTCAAGGAAGAAATAAAGAAATTAAAGACTTTTGAGAATTTAATGAAAATGAGGTCACAATATACCCAATCTTATGGGACACAATGAAAACAGTGCTAAGAGGAAAACTCATAGCTCTGAGTGCCTCCATAAAGACAGCTCTAGAGAGCAGATAGACTAGCAGTTTGACAGCATACTAAAAGCTCTGGAACAAAAAAATAGCAAATAAACCCAAGAGGAGTGAACAGCAGGAAATAATCAAACTCAAGCCTGCAATGAACCAAATAGAAACAAAAAGAACTATACAAAGAATCAACAAAACCAGGAGCTGGTTCTTTGAGAAAATCAATACCAGAGATAAACCCTTAGCCAGACTAACCAGAGGTCTCAGAGAGAGTACCCAAATTCACAAAATCAGAAATGAAAAGGAAGACATAACAACAGAATCCGAGGAAATTAAAAAAAATCAGATCCTACTACAAAAGCTTATATTCAACAAACCTGGAAAATCTGGATGAAATGGATAATTTTCTAGACAGATAACATGCACCAAAGTTAAATCAGGATCAGATAAACCATCTAAACAGTCCCATAACTCCTAAAGAAATAGAAGCAATTATTAAAAGTCTCCCAACCAAAAAGCGTCCAGGAGGAGTTGGGTTTAGTTGAGCATTCTATTAGACCTTCATTCAAGATCTAATACTAATACTGTCCAAATATTTCACAAAATAGAAACAGAAGTCTGGAGTCTTTAAGATGTTTGATATACCCTCTTTAATTAAAGATGTGAATTTTCCAATTTGTGCATTACATAGTATAGACTTAGCCCAATTCCTTCCCAAATTTCATTGGTTGAAAATTCCTAAAAACCTGAGGGCTTAGTAATGTACAATATTACTGTATGTGAAGAGCATTCTGTCTTCAACCATTAAGTTTCATGGTGTCCATATATAATTTGTACATGAAATTTATTGTGTTCTCCTAAACTGAAAAGTGTTTTGTATTCTTAGGATAATGTTTACTTGTCCATAATGTATTAATCCCTCTTCATTTTGATAGGTCTATTTGTTTACATTTTAGTAAAGATCTTTCATTTTTGTTTGTGAAGAAGTTTGCTCCTACATTTCTAAAATGATACACTTATTCCTGTTGTTTTGGTATCACAGCCTTATAAAATGAGAAGGATCTGCACTTGTATACTTCATGTAATAGTTTATGTGAAATGTCTGTTCTTCCATAAATGTTTAAGAAATCACTGAAAGAAGCAATCTTTACTTAACCTTTGTATCTGGAATAAGAATTAGCTGAATAAATCAATTTCATGCCTTCATGTAGGTATGTTCAGATTTTCTATTAGTTTTCAGTTACATGAAATTCTCCAATCAATTCATGTTAAAAATAAATTGGAAGAGTTGCTCTCCACAAAATTTTTATTAAGTTTTAAATGTCTGCCATGTCTCTAATGAGTATTTCTTCTTAATCTTATTCACAATAATGTTTTTCTTCTCTTGATAAATCAATTTGGAACTTATTAAGTGTATTGATTTTTTAAGTAAGATGTCTGTCTTAATGATTTTTTTTTGTTTCCATTATTTTGATTCTTGTCCTGAACTATCTTTCTATTGAAGTATTTCACACCTGTCCTTATAATTTAATATGTGGATAGTTAGATAATTGATTGTGAACTTTTTTCTAACATGAAATTCTAATGCATCATTATAATATTTTACATATTTGTACCAGTAAAAATTCTCATAGAAACAGAATAGATTATATGTATACATAAAATATATACATATATATTACATATCTATTACACATATGTGGTATGTGTATGTTTGTATATATCTGTGATTTTTATTAGAGTGGTTTACAGTCTTTTGTCTAGGTATCCAACAATGGCTGTCTACCAAAAATCCAAACTTGTTTTGCCCACAGTGATTTTCAAAATCCTTAAGAAATAGGCTCTGTTGATAATGAAGCAATGAACTTGTCAGGCAGAGTGAGGGTAAGCAGGCAAAGAACAAAAGCTTCCTTCTTCCATGTTTTTTATATAGATTGTTAGCAGAAGACGTGGCCTAGATTTATGGTGGGTCTTCTGATATCAAATGATCTAGATTGAAGATAAGTTTTCCAGTCACGATGAAATCAAGAAAAATCTCTCACAAGCATATTCAGCTTCTTGTTTTTTTCTCACTTGCTGCTTTTACATATTTTCAATATTTGGAATCGACTTTCAAATTTTATAAGTAGGTTTTTAGATTTATGTATTCAATATATTTTCCCCAAACCTAGTGGTGCCAGTATGGTTTGGATTTCCAAAGTATGCTTTTGTGATAGTTTGTATATGCTTGGTCCAGGGAGTGGCACTATTAGGAGGTGTGGCCTTATTATATTGCTATGTCACTGTGGGCATGGGCTTTAGTACCCTCCTCCTAGCTGCTTGGAAACCAGTCTTCACCTAGTGGCTTTCATATGAAGATACAGCTCCTCTTGTACCATTCCTGCCTGAATTCTGCCATGTTCCCAACTTGATGACTGAACCTCTGAACTTGTAAGCCAGCCCCAATTAAATGTTCTTATAAGAGTTGCCTTGGTCATGATGTCTATTCCCTAACAAACAGATCACTTTAAATTGACACAAACTTAATTCTCATAAAATATTGTAATTTGTTTCATTTGTCCTCATTTATGTGACTATTTTCAAATAGTCATGTATACACAAGGTATAGAATAAAAAGTAGAGAACTGTGTATTATGCTTTTGGGGATTATGTTGTTTTAAAAATTAAGAAATGGAATAAGATATTTACTTCTGTTGAATATATATATATGTTTATATATATATATATATATGTATATTCTTCTAACATCCCCTGTATTTTAACATTAACTTACTTTCTTTTATCTTGAAGAACTTCGATTATGATTTCTTAAAGAAATTCCTATTAGCTATCACTTCTAAGTGTCTTATGTAATTGCAATTTGTACTCCTTACAGTGGGAAATACAGGAGCATCCACAAGCAACACATAGAGAACTCGTCTTTTTTTTTTTTCAATCTCTATTAGATTGGGTATTTCTTTTTTTCCTACCATCTTTATTAAATTGGGTGTTTCTTATTTACATTTCAATTGTTATTCACTTTCCCGGTTTCCAGGCCAACATCCCCCTAACCTCTCCCCTTCCCCTTCTCTATGGGTGTTCCCCTCCCCATTCTCCCCCCATTACTGCCCTCCCCCCAACAATCATGTTCACTGGGGGTTCAGTCTTGGCAGGACCAAGGGCTTCCCCTTCCACTGGTGATCTTACTAGAATATTCATTGCTACCTATGAGGTTGGAGTCCAGGGTCAGTCCATGTACAGTCTTTGGGTAGTGGCTTAGTCCCTGGAAGCTCTGGTTGCTTGGCATTGTTGTTCATATGGGGTCTTGAGCCCCTTCAAGCTCTTCCAGTCCTTTCTCTGATTCCTTCAACGGGGGTCCCGTTCTCAGTTCAGTGGTTTGCTGCTGGCATTCGCCTATGTATTTGCCATAATTTGGCTGTGTCTCTCAGGAGAGATCTACATCCGGTTCCTGTAAGCCTGCACTTCTTTGCTTCATCCATCTTATCTAGTTTGGTGGCTGTATATGTATGGGCTACATGTGGAGCAGGTCTGAATGGGTATTCCTTCTGTGTCTGTTTTAATCTTTCCCTCTCTATTCCCTGCCAAGGGTATTCTTGTTCCCCTTTTAAAGAAGGAGTGAAGCATTCGCATTTTGGTCATCCTTCTTGAGTTTCATGTGTTCTGTGCATCTAAGGTAATTCAAGCATTTGGGCTAATAGCCACTTATCAATGAGTACATACCATGTGTGTTTTTCTGTGATTGGGTTACCTCACTCAGGATGATATTTTCCAGTTCCCTCCATTTGCCTATGAATTTCATAAAGTCATTGTTTTTGATAGCTGCATAGTATTCCATTGTGTAGATGTACCACATTTTCTGTATCCATTCCTCTGTTGAAGGGCATCTGGGTTCTTTCCAGCTTCTGGCTATTATAAATAAGGCTGGTATAAACATAGTGGAGCATGTGTCTTTGTTATATGTTGGAGCGTCTTTTGGGTATATGCCCAAGAGAGGAATAGCTGGGATTATACTTAAATAAGTTCCCAGGATTTGATTTCAGGTCTTCATATTTGGATAACAACTATTTCTCAATGTAACATCTTCTTGAAATTATTTTTTAAGGACTAGAAAATGATCACCCGTTTAATAGTCACCAATTTTGTTAGTGGCTAAAACAAAATCTAAGTCAATGAAATCAACAAAAACTTGTAAGCTGGTCATATTAATGGAAAGGAAAAGAAGTGTTATTTATTTATCTTCCCAATTCCACACTTTAAATCTTACTCAGCTGTTTGAACAGTCCATTTTAGCTAATTAATCTCTGAAGATTTATATTTGGTATGGATATTCAGATTCCTTTGTTTCATATCACAAACATGATCACTTCCACTGTTTTTTTCCTCTTCTTTCTTTTGAAAATCTTTATAACTTATCTACTTCAAACACACTTGTTTTTCTCTGTATGAATAATACCTTAGTGTCATGAAATCTTATTTATATTCCAAAGTTATAGTATGATGTCCATATGAGACTGGTCAAAAACATCAACTTACCATTTTATTATTAAATGACCAACTCATTTTGATGTCAGCTTTCCCATAATCATTATGTAGTATTCTGGAGTTAATCATTTGACACATGTTCCTGTTTCTCCACATTTACCAAGATTAAGTCATTGGAAAGAGGATATGTTAGATCTAACAAAGGATAAGAGACGCCCAGACATGGTTCTTAAAATATGGCCAATTCATCACTACCAATTCAAAAAGAAATCTCCTTAGCATGAGAAAAACAGGTACTTCATTTTTACTATTATATTTATATATCATTATACTTATTTCTTCTTTGATTACATTGAAGCAATGTGTTACCTTGTCTGAGTAGAAGTCACATGAAAAACACATACATTTTTAGAAGAAATCTAATGGTCAGCAAACTCAGATGCAGTAGTTTTGACATAATCTTGTTAGCTTTTTATCCCCTACCTTGTCACTAAATTGACATTTTGTAGTTTTATTGTGCCATTTTTCTTAGTAAATCAAACAGAAGAAAGCTTCATCTAAGGAGAAATCAGTTGCTTTGTTAAAAAAAAATGCCTTTTGACAGTGAATTTTTTTATGTATTATAAAAGACATGCATTGATACACAAGCAAATTCCTATGTATTTCCTGCTTCAAGATTGAAGCAATTTAAGAAATCTTTGTTATACACTGCAGGCTAAATTTTCTGTAAGCATTTCCCTATTAAGATACATGGCAGTGCTGTTCTCCTAAAAGGATTCCAGACGAGCAACAGTAAATCATGCAGCTCTTTCCCAATGTTGCGAATCTGCATAGGAACAGCAATGAACAGTGTATTGAAAACAATTCTCTCAAACTGTGGAGAGCGAAATCAATTTGGAGAGCCATGCAAATATGGGATCCAAGGCAAAGCTGGTGCTGCTGAGGAGGTTTGTGCCTGGGACCCATATGTCACTGGCTTTTAGATTTATTTATAATTGTCACATGGATAAGAGTTTTCTTTCAAATTTCCACCAAAATAAATACAAAGTTTTAGCATGCCGTACATTAAAATTCAGCACAGACAAATCAAGACAAACACATATGGCTTCAACTTGGTTAAATAAGAAACACTTCAATTATGTACAAGTAAAAGGATCATTCCATTCCTTACTCCCCCATGATTCTTCAACAGTGATAATGGTCAATTTCTACTTCTTTATTTTTCTTTTTGAGAATTTATCGCATGTGTACTGTGCTTAAATCTCTTCCACCACTCCCTTAACCTCTCCAACTCCTCTTACATACAATATACATATATATTAATGTAAATATATAACTTTTATATAGTTTATATTATGCATAATAATTTATAAACATAACACACACATATGCACCTACTGAGTTCATTTAATATTGCTAGTATATACATATACTTAGGCCTGACCACCGGGGAACCAATCAATTTTTGGATACAATGTTCAACATTGTTAAACAACTTGAAATTGCCATATTTTAAAGCAGAAAATACTCCTTTATTTTTCACTTACAACAAGGTAATTAAAGACATTTAGTTATCTCGGGCAAGTTTTAGACACATTTTTTCTAAGGAAAGTCCACTTAGACTGTAGAAAGGGAACAGAACAAACTTGCAGTAGCATAAACAAATAAATCTAAAACACCTTATCTTTTCAATCTAGCCTAAATTCAAACTAGTTGCAAAAGAGGAATAAATTCATAAGGAATTATTTGTAATCTTGTCAAAAAAAAAAAACATTAGCGAAGTTTCAATTTCCCAAAGTTTGGTTCTGAGTTCACTATATAGATTGTTTGCTGATGTTAAAAATAGTCCGGTAGGTCAGGAGTAAGTGTAATTGCCATACGGCTTTACCATCTGGCTAGAACTTTAGTTTGTTTGCTGGTTACAGTTATAAATGTATTTCTCTTTGTGTTCTCAGGATTCATGATTGTCTGGACTATAGGATCACAAGTTATCACACAACCTCATAAATGAACAAAAGTATTTGAAACTATTGGACATCACAATACTGCGAGATTCAGGATACAGCTTTTATTCACAATATCTAAAAAACCAGCATTAGAAAATTGCAAGGTTTTAAAAGGAAATAAATAACTTGAAAGGAAAAATTTACATTTTTAAAAATTTCTAATGAGCAAAACTATACCTGCAAATTAGTAATATTTTTGTTAATGTCTTATCACTATTCTTTAAAAGTAGCTACTTCCATTTTTCATCAATTTTTAACCACATACATAGATACATTCTAAAATAAAAATAGAAACTGAACAAATGTAGCATACCCAAGGTTTTTAGTAACCTCATGGCACTGTGAATGTCATAGTACTGTGAAGCCCAATACATTTTTATTTAATTTACTAAAATTCTGGTTTAGAGATGTTTGTTGTTTGGAAGAATGCTGTCGATGAGAATCTGCAGGGAATCAGAACCATGATGTAAGCGCTGGAGAATCTCAGACACTTGTGGGTGGGTTGCTTTATTATGGGTCCCCTTTGGGTTTGAATTTTCTTTATGGTTTTCCATCTGTGACCACATTGTTGTCTCTGCCCCACTTGGTCATACCCTCTTTTCTGGAAATAGTGTGAAATGGTTTATTTTTTTTTTAATCCATGGATAAAATGTTTATGGAAAGTGAGTATTTCTCTGTATGATAATTTTCCTGGCCAGACAGAGCTAACAATAAACATTTGTTTTACTCCTGATCCCCAGAACAGAGAGATGTCCTGCCAAAACTGTGGTTGTTAAAAGCATTTCCTCAGAAAGGGTCGGGATGTAATCTTGGATTTGACTGTGTAGTCTGTAACATTCATCAGGATCATAAAGTCTATGTGAAGTGTTACTTTGTCCTGCTTTTTCTTGCTTCCCGTCTAATAAAGACACAAACTTCCAAGTAATTTATACAGTAAAATCTTTTATTACACCATCCTAGCAATAAAGCCACTACACCTAATTATTCTTTCAGACCTTGTGTAACCATTAGCGTATATACTCAATAAAGGAGAGAAGTGATGAATAGCTGGGGAGAGAGCTCAGTGAGGAATAGGACTCACTGATCCTGTAGAGGACTCAAGTTCAGTTCCTAACACACTCAGTCCAGTCACCCAAGACTGTCTTAAAAATCACCTTCAAGGGAGTTCAACACCTATGGACTCCTGGGTCAATTATTTTTGCAGTTGTTCATGCCCACTTCCTAAGACTCCATTATGATAATTTCATAAAAATTTAAAAGAAGAAAGCTGAGAGCTCTTAATCACAAAATGTAAATTTTCTAACCAAAGCATTTGTAGGAGAAAAACTTTTGTTTTGTCCTAGGTTACTTTACATTTACAAAAATAATTAAATGGTAACATCTTTCAAAATCTGAGAGACCGTGAGAAACATAGAAGATTAGGTATGTCTTCTTTTCTGCGGGGAACCATGTAATAATTACAGTTCATGGACCATTGTTATGATCTGACTCTGGAAAACCCATACACACCCATGTTGCTCGTCCTAGTTTTAGTCTAATGCTACTGTCTTGAAAAGTCAGAGAGATGAGGAAGTAGATCTCTGTGAATGTCCCATAGAAGCATAAATTGTTTCAAAAATATTATTGGTATTAAGACAATCATATTGACATCTCAAAAAAAAGATGCTTATAGTTAGCTACTGCATAGAGTTGTGCCTCTTTTCCTGGGCTGCTCTGATGTGAGAGGCTTCAGTCACATATGTCATGAACTCTTTGCCAGGGCTTCCCTACCATGATAAAGTGAAACCGTCTGAATTTGCATCAGATAAGTATTTCCCCCTTATGCTGCTTCTGTTAGTTACTTTAGTGAAATAACATGGTAGTAACTGTAATACTCAATACGTATATTCTGAGTGTTCTGCAGTAAGAGTCTAGAATACATGGGAAGTCATTTTATTAGATATAATCATAAAATAATAGAATAAGACTGTCTGTTCATTTGGTCTTCTTCAAAATCTGTTTTTGAAATCTCTATTTTTGTATTTTTATTTTTGTTTTCCTGTTTTAAATATTTGCTAACTCATGAAGAATCATTTCTTTCTTTACTACTTCTCACTATATTAATATTATTTTATGTCTGAGTTCAATTAATAATGAAAGATCTTCTCATTCTAGTTCTTACATTGAATTATAGGTCATTCATCCAAGCAATATCCTTTTAGTAATTAGAAAGAAGCTATTAGATTCCCTACCAAAATGTACTGATCAATAACCATAATTTCAAATTTTCTCCAAGAAATACCTTACTCCTGAAGGTACTAAGTCTGACTGTGTGCTAGTTATGGCACTTAACTGAGCACATTTCCTGGGTTTGCTTGCAACCTAAAAAGACGAAGATTAGTTATGTATTATACCAGAAAAATTTAGGACAGGGTACAAAATTCAAAAAAAATCTTGTTTTTTTAATTCTTGTTATTGAGACTTAATTTTCTTTTTGAGGGTTTTTATATTGTATGATCCAGGAAATTATAATACAAATAGTTCATGCTTAATATTCTTTTAGTCTAGGCTATTCCAAGTGAGAAGAACAGACTCTAACCCTGTCCCACTTGGGGACAGCCTTCGTTTTCAATAGAATTTAGAATATGATTCTCAAAAATGGAAGTGTGTTTGAATGGACTTTAAATAACATCCTAAATTTCTAAATCCTACCCACTTCACACAAAAGTAGAAGTAAATATTTTCAATTACAAGAGATTTATTAAACCTTAGTGTACACATTACAGCTGCCCATGCCCTATGAGAAATAGGTTACAGAAATTATGAAATAATTGTAATTTTTCCTTTCTGCATTGCTATTTAGAATTTGTGAATCACAAGATATAGAGGGTCTGGTGAAAGGAACATATGTAAAGCAGACAGGCTGGAATAATTTTAAAATTAAAATATTTAGTTAATTTTGAGAATTTCAGGCATGCATAAAACATATTTTAAAATCCTAGTCATCCCTCACGTTTTCCCAAACTCTGTCCACCTTGACATTCCCAACTTTAAAAACAACCCCTTTAATGGGAAAAAAAGTATTACTTTTATGATTAAAGGAGCATCTTTCAACTGCATATGTAGCAGAGGATGGCCTTGTTGGCACCAATGGGAGGAAGAAGCCCTTGGTCCTGTCACGCTGGACTCCCGGTGTAGGGAATGTCAGGGCAGAAGGCAATGAGGGGAATTGGTTGGGGACAGGAAACACCCTTATAGAAGAAGGGAAGGTGATGGGATAAGGGGCTTATGGACAGGAAACCAGGAAAGGGAATAACATTTGAAATGTAAATGAAAAATAACCAATAGAAAAATAAAAACCAAAACAAAACAAAAAGCATAGCATTTTTCTCAACTTATATGCTAAGTGAGTTTCTTTCTTGCAGATATAAAGTTAGGACAACAAAGGGTCTCATTAATTGGATGACTACCTGTTCAATAGTCTAGATTAATTGACAGGCTTCCTGCAAATTCTGAAGAAAGAAGAGATTAAAGATGTTGCATATAATGTGTATGTTCATGTGTTGATGTGTGCACATTTGTATGAGTACATGTATGTGTGAGCATGTCAGAGAACATTTTGGAGTTTCATTATTCAGCATCCATCTGTCTTTTTTGTTATTGTTATACATTGAGAACAGTCTGTCACCGGGTTGGATGTCACCAGGTAAGTCAGGCTGGCTGACTGGGAAACCCTCAGGATCTATCTCTCTGCCTGCCCTGGGGTTACAAATGCCTGCTCCCATGCCAGGCCTTTTATTTTACATTGGTTTAGAGATCCAGCTCCCTCTACCACGATTACAAAGGATGTATTATACTGATGAGCTATTGCCACAGACCTGAGATCATTTGCAAAGCAGAAATATGTTGGGTTTTTTTCTTTTCTTTTTGGTTTTGTACTAACTGGAAATTAATTTAAACAAAGCCTCACTGCAGAAATGACACTGGAGAACATGACAGGGGAGGCTCTCCAAAGTTTCCCTTGAAGCAAAATTCCAGAACATCGGCAGAAACCTTCTTTACATGTCTAAAGGTTGGACAAAGACTGCAGCAAAGAAGAAACCCAGTGCATCAGAAAGTGGCTCGAGTCCAGTTGGTGCTGTAAAGTGCTTTGTGGATTTAACAGGCTCCAGTCTTGTTTGCTCAGTCCAGCTCAGCTGAGGCTTATAAACCCAAAGTCCACAATCACATGAAAACCAGCAGTCTGGCAACCACCAAAGGGACAAATCAGGGTTGGAGCTCCTTCAATGCCACAGTCTTACTTAGATAATAGCTGTTATTTTGTGTGCTTTGGATCCTTGAAGATTACATGGGCAAGACTATTTTGACTTGACTTGCCTTTGAAACACTTGGGGTGAAGAAACCCTTTCCTTAGTATTTGTCAAGAATAAAAGCAATTGTTCAACGTTGTGACTATTTATAGTATTGGATAATGGTGTACATGCATTCATTCATGCATGTGTGTGCGTGTGTGTGTGCATGTGCGTGTGCATGTGCATGTGCGTGTGTGTGTGTAGATGTAAATGGTTTGGAAAACTTTAAAACAAACGTTAAGGACCTTGATGCCCATGCACAGTACTAGGATGACTGAGAAAGCTCCCAGAGATGTAGTTTCATGTGGGGTTCTAGATATCCTCAGTGTTTAGTACTTGCACATGTATTAAAGCCTAGTGCAGGTTTAATCTCAACCTTTGCTGAACTTCATTTACATAAGCTGGAAGTACAAGATAAGGAAGAGATTTAAGCCACCTCCCTAAATGAGAAAAAGAACCCTGATAGGAACAAAGAGTACCAGTGAAAGTCATTGGGTAAATGCAATATTTTTTTCTTTTTTCTTTTTTTCAGAGCTGGGGACCGAACCAGGGCCTTGCGCTTGCTAGGCAAGTGCTCTACCACTGAGCTAAATCCCCAACTCCGGGTAAATGCAATATTTGGTATATATTTAATTTTGCTCATATGTTTCTTCTCTACTCTGATATAAAGAAAAAAAGTAGCACTTTTTACACTAATCCAACTATAAACACTCTGATCTGCAGTGCTGCTGTCCTGCCTGCCAGATATTCTAGTACAACGGTGGCACAAAGCTTGCAGAAGTAACTAACCAGTATCTCATGTGACTTAAGGCTATTCTATGAGGTGGAATGCATGACTGACACTGCATGAATGGCCTGAGTCTAGATAGTCCAGGGAACTAGAGGAAAACCATAAAAAGAACATAGCAACAAAATGACTCTTAATGACACTCTGCTATACTCATAGGTCAGTGACTTGCTCAGCCATCATCAGAGACGCTTCCTCCAGTAGCAGATGGGAACAAATACAGAGAGACTCACAGCCAGACAATATGCAGAGAGTGAAAGACATTGGAACATTCAGTCCTCAAGGAGATGTCTCTATCAAATCTCCACCCCCCTCTCCAAACTCAAGGAACTTGTGTAAGAGGGGGCAGGAAGAATAATAACCAAAAGGGATGAAGAACATCAAGGTGACACTCTGCCAACATTATCAAAGCACATATGAATTCACAGAGACTGAAGCCACATGCAGAGGACCAGCATGGCTCTGCATGTGATGGAGTCGAGAGCTGAAACAGGCAGACCCATGCCTCCCTCCTTAACACAGAAGCTCTCTCCAAGTGAAAACCATTCTCAAAATAAAAAAATAATAATAGTATTAACCTTTCTCCAAATGAATCTCATTAGGGAAAACCTACTGTCAAGGATAGGCCTCATACCCAGCAGTAGATTACCAACAGAAAACAAACTCACCAGCTTCCTTGGAAGGTCCCTTTCTTTAAATGTCATATCATAGTTTTCTTTTTTTTTCTCATTTTTTAAAAAAAACTAATTTTAATTTTTATTTCTATTTATTTATTAATTGATTTATTTATTTACTCTGTAGGTTTTGATTATATATTATGGTTTCTGGTGTGTTTTTCTGGGTTCCTAAATATGCTATAGAGTGTCTCTCTGAGGCTGTACCTGTCTTCTATGCTTTTTCTTGGGATCTTTTTCCTCTGATTTTTTTTGTCCTATTCTGATTTGTTTTTGTTTTATCTTTTCATATTTCATTCTGTTGTTTTCTCTTAGCTCTCTGTTTTCTAACAAGAGACAGATAGGGAATGGATCCAGATGGGAGGGGAGGGGAGAAGAAGGAGGTGGAAGGGAAATCATAATCAGAATATATTGTATAAGTGAAAGGTATAAAAGATAACAAATGAAATAGATAAAACAAACAAACAAAAAACCACTATGAACAAACTCTATTTGAGTAGGGAAGGGTTTATTTGGCTTATATTTCCATGTCACAATCATCACGGGAGGCCAGGACAAATGATCACATCAAGAGTGAAGAGACAGGAATAAAAGCAGAGATCCCAGAGGGATTCTTGTTACTGGCTTGCTCTCCACGGCTGGCTCAGATTGCTTTCTTCCCAGGGGATGGTGGCCTGGGTCCTCTCACATCAATTACCCCTTAAGAAAATGTCCCCACAGATTTGCTTGCAGCATGATCTGATAGAGGCATCCCTCACTGAAGATTCCCTCTTCCCAGATGACTCTAGCTTGTGTCAGGTTGACAAAGTAACCATCACCGTGTTACATTTGTGTTTATGCAAATATTTTAGACTCAGTGATGATGGCTAAACAACCTTGTGTACAAACAAGAAATCAATGAGATACGAACCTTCCAATTTTAAGAGATGAATTCATACTAAACATTTTCTGAAGCTTTTATTTAAAAATCTCCCCATGTCTTAATTATGTGATCTGGTTTCCTCCAGGGAATGGATCTCAGCAGTGTAATGGAAATGTGCATTACATGTTAATGTCTGTAATAGCAAATCAAGGAAGAAAACATGGCAAAATAAATGGAAAGTAATTTAATGAATCTTAAACACTGTGTGAATTATAGTGGAGAACTATTTGCTGTATGAACAGAAATTGTTAAAAATCTGTATGGTTGAATAATTGTGGTATCTAGATTTTTCTTATTATTATGTATTTAATGAGAAATGTCCCTTGAATGCTTATATATTGAATAGCTGATCTCCAGCTGGTAAAGACAATCATTTAATAAAGAGTTCTTTATCTTCAGTAGATTTGTAACTGAAAGGACTATTGGGTGGTGGACACTGAGGAAGGTAGAGTCCCAGCTCCGAATGAGTCCTTGAGGGCATAATGTTTAAGAGTGTTGGCAGGAGGCCAAAGAACACTGATCCTAAACTGAAGTGTTGAGTAGTTGGAAACATCTAAGGATGACTCAGTTTGTAAGGAATTGTATAAAATACTGTCCTCATATATATTTTCTAATGTCGTAATTATTTTAGAGTTATATATAGCATACAGATAATATAAAGAAGACAATCCTAAATGCTTGAAAATGTTACATTCCTCTCTTGCATATAAAACAAATATTTATTAATATATTTGATGTTTAGCAATAAAATATAAGATAATAAAAGCTAAGAGAAGTACTAGAAATATACCAAAATATTTTTTGTTTGATATCTTATCAGAAGAATATTTTGGATAAATTCTTCAATTGTATCTTTTAATGTTTTTATTTTATTCAGTTTTACATTGACTAAACTGGTTTAATGCAATTGGCATTTATCTTTTTCTGGGGTAAAAATGTTAAAAGTGATCTCTAACAAACTCACTGATTAATTTGTCTCTGTTTGGTCACCCCATATATTTTATTTTGTTTTTTTGAAAATATATAAACATAAACATGCATACACACTCACAGAAACCCACAACCAATCGAAATGCAGATTTATGGAGCCTAGTCTCAATAGCTATTCAAAATACTTCTGCACCCAAGGCCCAGGAAACAATGTTGAACAGGGGTGGGAAAAAATTTTAAGGATCAAAGAATGAAAAATTTACTGTGAGATTGTGCTTCCTAGTAGTGTCACACAAACACACAAAGTCCCATCAATATGACTGCCAAAACACGAGCTGAACAAGGACACCAATAAGTATGCCAAATTGGACTATAAACATCCTATGAAGGCTTAACGCTAAGAACTATAGGCAACTAAGAAAAGCTGGGAGCACAAGAGTCTTCTATAGGGAAGAAAACAGCAATTGCCTTTGAATGCCAAACATTCACACATGTAATATTGTATGGACTGAGATGGTTATATTTAGAAACATACATGTATGTAACATATATATATATATGGATGTAATAATAATTAAAGAAGAAATCATAAACTTGAAGGAGGGTGTGAGAGGGTAAAAGAAAGGAGAAATGTAATTATTTTATAATCTCAAAAATAGTTATTATAAACAAATAGAGAAATAGAAATAATAGTACCATGAATATATACTCTTTTTTAAACATTTAAATATTTTTGTGTCCCTTGGTCTTTCTCTGTATTTCTCTGTTTCTGTCTGTTTCTCTCACACACATACACACACTGACACACACACAAACCCCCTTCTGCACACACCCACACGTACACCACACACTACACACTTTGACTTTGTTTTGTTTAGCCTTTGAAATTTTCAGAGCCCATGAGATGCTGTCTTCTGATTGTCACATAACTCCAAAGAGCAGGCACAATATATAAATGGAGTTATACGACTGTATCAAGTTTTTTCATGTGCTAGTATTGAACACTCTTTTGTTATCTAATATCTAGTCCATATTTGTTACTCTAATTGACCCCAGATATTTTTATACTTTTCTCACTAATTAAGGTTTATTTAAAAACGAGTCCATGCTAATGTATCATTGTAGATTTTATAACATGTTTGACATAAGACTGCAGTTAAAAACATTTCAATAGACAGCTATGTTTTTCCAAATGGAACAAAAGCTGGGTTCTCAAATTTCCTTATTATATCTTTTTTGCTGTTATGCAACTTTTTGTACTGATCCATCTCACTAAGGGGATATCTATATTGTAGGATGAATCTTCTGTTCATTTAATAGGGAAGAAACTTGAGCTTCATTTATACATAAATCCAGAAGATTTATGTTGGCCACAAATAGACATCTGTGTACTAAAACTCCTTAAGGAAGTTTGACAGTAAATGGTGGGTACAAATCCTCTCCATGATGGTAGGCAAGCTGATCCATTATTAACCATGTGTAGAAAGGCCTGAGATTGTATCTATTACTGGAGAGTAGTGGATAGATTGGATGGGGGTTAGGGGAATATATGACTGAGTTTAAGAAGTCAAGAGAAGCCATATATAAATGGAGTTATACGACAGAACAGAAATCAATTTGATGTCATGATATCTTTAACTAAAAGTATGTTGACTCAAATGGTCTAGAGAAAGCAAATTGTTTCTATTATCGATCCAGTTTAGTGAAAGATGATGTGAACAAAACCTATAGTTGGGGAAGTGGTTACAGACCAGGCATATAGGTAGATGATAACCTTAGGATACTTTTAATCTTTCAGCTAGTCATGATATAACCCAACTGTGTGGTATTGGCACTCTGAATCTTTCTAGCTGATATACCGGTACTACTCTCTACAGGCTTGCTGGAAGATTATTTGATATGAAATCCTACAGCATTAATATATAGAAAGACCTCATTTTATAATTGCTCAGATGTGACATGAGCATGAAATCTACTTGTCTTCCATTTCACCTGTCACCCTGAATAGCCATTCTAAGAGAACTTGAACAAAAGTGACTGGTTCTTTCTCATTCATGCTTACAGTTTGAGGACAATACTTTCTGGAGTGGGGTAAATGCTTTCAAAATTAATTGAAAGAAATCAACTGATATTCATTATCTGGAAAAGGGTGCGTGGTGGTTTATATATGCTTGGCCTAGAGAGCGGCATTATTTGGAGGTGTGACTTGTTGGAGTATGTGTTTCATTGTGGGTGTGGGCTTTAAGATCCTTACCCGAGCTTCCTGGAAGCCAGCCTTCAGATTAAGACATAGAACTCTCACCTCTTCCTGTACCCTGCCTGCCTGCATGCTGCCATGCTCTTGCCTTGATGATAATGGACTGAACCTCTGAACTTGTAAGCCAGCCCCAATTAGATGTTGTCTTTTATAAGACTTGCCTTGGTTATTGTGTCTGTTTACAGCAGTAAAACTAACTAAGACAGAGTGCTCCCCTGAAAAAAATTGAAACAATTTTGTCTCAGATGTCACTACAAAAATTGTTGAAGGAGGATCTTGTTCATTGTTTATTCAGATGCTGATTTTTATGCATCCTGACATTTAATCATAGTCCATACACCAGCACTGTCATGAATATTGAAGCATCTCTTGTATCAATGTGGTATAAAGGATACTCACCACTTATCTCTGATTGGTTAATACAAAGCTGAATAGCCAATGACTGGGCAGAATAAATAGGAAGTCTGGGCTTCTGATTCTAGCTGGGGGGTCTTGAGGAGAAGAGGCAGGTTGGAGAACTTTGCCCTGAGGCAGGAGAGTGTCCACGAGAAGGGCCATGAGGTTGAGCATGAGTCATCAAGGGACTAGTGAGTACACAGAGCTACAGCAGAGTGATCTGAGGGGAGACTAAATGTGGATAACTCTGAGCATGGAGCTCAGAAGAAGCTAGATAGCATGGAGAGTCAAAAACATCTGCTCAGTAATTTTGCTTAAAGCTTATTGAATAAATCAATAGGTCTCTGAGTAAATTATTTGAACTAGCTGGGATAGAAAGATCTGGCACTAAATTTCATCCTAAAAAATTCACTTACAGGATTTGTACATTCATGCATACATTCATTCATTCATTCATTCATTCATCCTTTCATTAAAACAGGAGTTTCTAGGATAAAACTTTTCATTCCTAGGGAAGTGCCTCTCACATCAGGATTCACGGTAAAACTTTGCTTTTCTGGAAGTCCAAAGCCATCTTGTCTTTCTGTGTGTCGTTTTTCTAGTGTTCCTAATTAGTAGGAGAAGAAATGAATTACTATTGCAGAAACACTAACAATACTCCGGATACTATGACAAATATTGATATTACATTAGAGACTACGAAGAGTGGCCTGAATCATGAAGATTTTCTGGACTCTTTCAGGGAACTTTTATGCCCCATATAACACAGACGGACAACTGCAATAACCCTAGCCTGGCAGAGATAAGCAAATTAGAATTTTTCTGCTTTAAGGATAAAGGTCAATGCCATCAAACCAGCTCAGCTTAAAAGCACTGCAGAGCCTGCCAAGTGGGAACCTGTATGTTAGAGGAAGAGATTGAGCAGCAGGCTCTTTTGACCTGAGACCCATCAAAGTCATAGATACTTCTGTATTTAAAATCTCTTGAATTTGAAAGACTTGTAGAGTGTTGAGCTGATTATTTTTTTTAAATACTCCATTTTCAGTGATACCTTTAGTTGTTACAGCTGCCAAATTGTGGTAGCTGTTGTTTTCCTATTTATTTATTTACTTTTTATCCAGGTCACAGCTTCCCTTCTTTTCTCCCCTCCTAGTTCCTCCTTCTCATCTCAACTAGCCCATTCCCACCCTCCATTTCTCCTTAGAGGAGGGGAGACCTCCCATGGATATCAATCTGCCTTGTCATATCAAATTGCAATAAGACACGGTGAATCTTTTCCTTTTGAGGCTAGACAAGGGAGCCTAGTTAAGGGGAAAGGATAGAAAAACAGGTAACAGCCATAAAGTTCCTGCTCCTGATGTTGGGAATCCTACCTGTAGACCAACCTTTACCTCAGTTACTATGTATAGGGTCTCTAGGTCTTTCTCTGGCTCCTATACTATGTATAGGCTCTCTAGTTGGTGATTCAGTCTCACTGAGTCCCTATGGGCCCAGTTAGTTGATTCTTTAGGTTTTCTTGTGGTATATTTTACTTTTGGCTTCTTCAATCTGTCCTCTCCATTATCCACAAGATTCCTGGAACTCTTTCTAATGTTTTGGTCTCTCTATCTGTTTCCATCAGCTCTTGGGTAAAGTCTCAAAAATTATAGTTATGCTAGGCTTCTGTCTGAAAGGCTAGCAGGATATCATCAATAGTGTCAAGGGTGAGTTCTCTCTTATGGGATGCGTTCCAGGTTGAACCAGTCACAGGTTGGCCATTACCTCAATTTCTGCTCCTTCCTTATCTGTTTACATCTTGTAAGTAGGAAAAACATGTGAGTGAAGGTTTTGTGACTTTGTTGGTGTCCTCATCCCTCCATTGCCAAGGACTATCCTCAGCTTGGAGAAGGGATCCAGAGGATGAGGTATTTGGAAGCTGCAAAAATATGGCTTGAAGTCAATCATGAGTACAAGCCGACCTCTTGTTCTGCTCAAGACAGCTTTCCAGAGATCTCTAGACAGCTCAGTTCTTACAGACCAAAGCCCAATCTTTTATTTGCATTATCTATTCAACTGTCCACCCCATGTTCCCTTTTGATTATCCCATGAATCAGCATTTTATGACCTTAGTCCCATGATTCTTAGAAAAAAAGACAGCAAGTACATAAAAAACAAAAACAAACAAACAAACAAACAACAACAACAACAACAAAACCATGGCAAATGAATTCAGAGATCTGCCCTGTCTTTGTAAGCACAGACATAAAAATAGCTGGATGGGATCTGGCTCTGGAATTACCATTCCCACCACACCTGGTCCTAAAGTAGCTCTGTTCCAGACTGAACTTGAACTCAAGTATCTACCTACATTTTGAAGCATAAGCTATAAGTTTAGCTGGGTAAGATCTAATCCAGTGATCACCACTCCCTAAATTTCTTTATCTCCTTCCTTAAAGTCTTTCTAATAAGCTGACTTACAGTGCAACTGTATCTCTTCTTATAGGTCCATGAAGCCCTTCATATAATTCATATTGCATCCTTATATTTTACATAGTTAAGAATTCCTGTTTATATATTTTGAACTCATGTTTTTAGAGTTCTTTCCCACAGCCTTATGGGCTGTCACAAAGTTCTCAGCATTTATCATTTTTGTTGAGGAACATCATACACCCCCTTGCCTCCCAGACACTTGCTGTTTCTAATTATTATGGAGTCATTAGTATTGGTAGGGAGAGCATTCCCCAAAGGAGGAACATTTAAAAAAAACATGTAATTATTATACAAACAAGCCTTTTACCTAGTAACTGTCAACACTCATGGAAGGCCACACCATGCTAGCTCTACTCCAGGTGTAAAAAATGTGTTACATCTCTTTGCCATGGCAGGACTTGCTACTCCATTGGAAGTCTTAGTTACAGCCCAAGGGAGGATGCTTGGATCTCACTCAGAAGGGCAAATAACATAATAAACATCTAGGATTGATAGAATGAATAAACCTGGAAGGGGAGAGGAGTTGGAGGAGAATAGGAGAGATCAAATTTGGAAAGGATGGAGGGAGAGAGAACTGAAACTGATGTGCATGGGCATCACTGGGATTAGCTAGAATCCTAGAACAATGAAAACTCCCCAGAATCTATGAGGATGACCTTTGCTAAGACTCCCAGCAAGAAGGGATATTGAACCTAAAAGGAGCTGATTATCTTTTTGAATGTTCTCTGAGGAAGTTTAATATATTTTTATGTACTATAATGAAGCAAGAGACTACATTTTCCTGCAGTTTTGTCACAGCTTTGCTGTAGCAACTGTTCAGATACTTTAAATGTCACTGCTTCTTGTCTATATCACACATTGTTTTACAGTATAATGCAAAACTGTGGGACTATCATAGGGATTCTTTCAGACATTGTGATGCATACATAATCATAGGGGCTAATAAAAAATAAACATTTGTAGAAGCTATTGTCTAATAGGAAACAAAGTATTGAATAAATGATTTCATTCTTTTATGTCTTAAGCATAATAATATAATGCATTTTGCTTTGGAGATTCCCCCAGGATATCAGAATAGGTAGGATTATTCACTTTTATGCATACCATGGTCTTGCCTTTCTTCCTTTTCTGCTTTAGTCTTCCTACTCTACTGGTACATAAAAGAAGTTGAACATAAACTTGTCTACTTATTCTAATAAACACTTTGCTAGTCAGAAAGTTTTACTTTATACTTAGTATGTCTAAAGTGATGATATTTCAGGTATAAATAAAAACCAAGAGTTTGGAGACTCAATATTATAAAAACAATAAAAATCATAGAAAAAAGTATTAACAAAATAATATAATTTTAAAACAATTAACTATAATGTATTCACTTACCCACATGCCAATGTCCATGGAAACAAATTTGTTATTTATAGTTCCAGAAAAAAACAGGTGCTTTATAATTGATAGATGTCCTTGTTATTAATTTAAAAAGATACATATAAAAGATTACCTAAACTTTTCCAATAGTTTTATAGAACCTGCAATTTTTTTATATGTGGTGTCAGATTAGAAGAAATCCCCATCATTGGGTGGAAAGTTACTCTTTTTCTGTCTTTTTTTTTAACATGCTATTCCTTTATCTTGATCCTAACACTCTTTGATGGCAAGGACTATATTTGTAATCATTGCTAGGTTGTGGGGGTTTTAGAAGGCACAATGTAAGCTTTATCTCACTTGGAGTAACTTATTAGAGGTGTTATTTCATACTATTCTGAGAAATAGCATTGGATATATAGTGATGAACTATATTAGAAAAGGAAGCTAATAATTTCTTTATCAAATATGGAGGCAAGAAGATAACAAGAATGTTCCAGGGATCTCAGAGCTTTGATGGTGAATACTGAAGCAAGATGTGTCCATTCTTTAATTCCCTCTCCCCTACTTTCTCCTGTTCCCACCTCTCTCTCTCTCTCTCTCTCTCTCTCTCTCTCTCTCTCTCTCTCTCTCTCTCTGTGTGTGTGTGTGTGTGTGTGTGTGTGTGTGTGTGTAAAATAAAGAAGAAGGAAGAGAGGCAGAGGAGGGTATAGAATAATTCTATAGCTTTCATGTCAAATTTAGGATTGGTCCAATACAAATAGTAGCTGAAAGGATGATAGAACCAAACACAACAGAAATCATGACTGCTACTAAACATAGTTATGTTAGGGTATAGGAGTCCAATAATCACAATAATCTTTGAATGCACAGTAAGTACAATAAATACATGGAAGAGAGTTATAATGGTGTATGAGAGAAGATGTAACTCAATCAAACGTATATCTCTGGAGAGGAGTAAGAGAACAGTGGAGATGGGGATCATGGCTGTGAAATTGGTGATAAACTCATCACAGAATGTTATTATCTGTGTGCAGAAAATAAATGTTGGTAGCAGTCTCTCTGCTGAGACTCAGCACTGTGGTGTTGTTTGTGCTTGATATATGATCATAAATACTTGGTAGTACCAGGGTGTTAGTGAAAGAGGAACACAGAACACAAACAAACCTAAGATTTTTGTGCCAGCATATATATTAGAAATGGTGCTTAAGATGTTGTCCATTTGGGTCTTATCAGGATCAGGCAGGGACACCTAAATGATAAAAGTCCTAAATGATAAAAATAAAAGAAAAAAATAATAACTTTGAGGTGTAAAGAGTGAAATGGTAACAGAGTAAGAAATCATGAAAATCTATTATAGAAAATTTGGAATTCATCCCGAAGTAAAAAACTCCATACACCTACATTTCACATGCACAGTAAGAAAAATGTTATCAAATTATAAAGTCATTAATCTGAATTTTGTACATGTAGGAAATTGTGTATCTAGCTGCTGCCACGGAAACCAGATCATAATGCTTCTCATTCTTAGTCTCCTAAGGGCATGTGAGAAATTCAAGCTATTTTTGGTACCAGGAACTGGAAGCCAACAAAGAAAAGAGTGCCAAGTGTAGTAATTGGAATTTTCTTAATGACAAGATAATAGATGCCCCCAAATTGTTCATTGCTTGGCATACAATTTCATGCAGACCAAATAACAACCCAAGGCCTGGTGCCAAACTACAACATGAGAACAGATTGATTAGTTCCCCATCTCAACCATCAGACTTTTGCATTGCATCCTTTTGACAGGTAGTTCGTGAAAACGTGAATATACAAATGCATTTTTATAGGCTTCAGTAACAGAAAATTCCAGTATTTTTATATAGGAACAAAAAGTTAATACAGCATGATACCTTGAAAACAATTATATCTTTTTGGTAGTTGATTATCAAGAATATTACATAATTACTTATTCTATTTTGTCCTTAAACGTTTATGGCAATATACTGCGATGACCATTGTTGAATTTCCCTGTTCATCACTCCCTGCCTTATCCCTGCCTACACCCCATCTGTGATAATGCTGACTGCCTTTTTAAATTTAAGTTTCTGAACTTATGACCGACAGCATCGTTTTCTGAAATATTTTTACATGACATTTTAGTTTCTATCTTTATTTAAATAAATGTATCCTAAAAACATTCCAAAGATCAGAAAGAAAAACCTCCTGTACGGATGACCTGTTTCGTATAAATTTTAGAGTTTAAGGCATGTTTATCTTAGAATGTGGCTAAGTCTCATAATTCTTGCCAGTTTATTTCTCTGCTACCACCACCAACACCAGGTGTCTATGGAAAGGTTTAGAACTGTGAAATATTGACCTATTTGATATTTCCTTCATATTTCAAGGCAGGCAGATAAGGAACTGTACAGGAACACCTGGTGGCTTTCTCCTTCTGATTTACTGCTATGAGTAGAACACACACACACACACACACACACACACACACATGGAGACACACACACATACATACATACACACATGCACACACATATACACACACACAGATGCACATACCTACTCATATGCACACACACACACACACACACACACACACACACACACACACACATTTGATATACTTTAAACCTTCCCCTTTCCCAAGAATCTGGTACCACACTGCTGCACTGCTGCCTGGTATTATGAAAAGACTGAAGAAGAGTGGTTCTCAACTTTCCTCATGCTACAGTCCTTTAATATGTGAGAGCTACTTTTTACTATGTGGGATGGAAACCTAGAGTTTTCATGTTGTGGCAACCCCATAAACTTTTCACAGTTATTTCATAACTGTTATTTTGAGACTGGCATAAACATAATGTAAATACCTGAGATATATGATATATTATGATATATGTGATCACTTTGAGGGTTGATACCCGCAGGTTGAGAACCACTGCTGTACAGTTGGATGCTCAAGCTAGATACTAGCTCTGCCACTCTTTCCTGATATTCCTTGAGAGTGTTTTGAAATATTTAAAACACAGGCCCTTAAACAGAGTGAAAATTAAAAGAAGATACATAAAATTAGCTTACTGAATATTGAATGAGCTTTTTGATGAGGTGTGAGAGCTATACTTTTACAAATTGTTACATATATAGATTTATATATAATTAATTATAACTTGCATTTTGGAATTCTTAGTTGAAATGTATGCAAAATTATGTTTATACATTTTCCAGTTGTCTTAAAATAATAATGTATTTTTGTTTCCTGAAAAATAAACAACACAAAAATATGACACAACTTGAATATGGATAATGTTATTATGCTAAGTGCTATGTCACTTTTCACTAATTCAATACTATTAAAAATGAGATAAAATTCTGGGGGGATCCATCCCATGTACAGACACCAAACCCATACACTATTGCAGATGTCAAGAAGTGCTTGCTGACAAGAGCCTGATATTGCTGTCTCCTGAGAGGCTCTGCCAGAGATTTACAAATACACAGGCAGATGCTTGCAGCCACCATTGAACTGAGAACAGGGTCACCAATGGAGGAGTTAGAGAAAGGAGTGAACAAACTAAAGGGGTTTGCAACCCATAGGAAGAATAACAATATTAACCAACCAGGCCCCATGAGAGCTCCCATGGAATAAACTACCAACCGATGAGTGATTCCAGCCACATATGTAGCATAGGATGGCATTGTCCAGAATCAATAGGAGGAAAAGTCCTTGGTCCTGTGAAGGCTAGTTTAGCCCAATGTAGGGAAATACCAGGGTGTTGAAGTGGGAGAGAGTGGGTGGGAGTGGTAGCATTCTCATAGAAGCAGGGGGAAGGAAAAGGGGTTATGAGAGAAGGGGGAAAGGTGATAACAACCACTCTAGAAATCAATTTGGAGGTTCCTCAGAAAATTGGAAATACACTTACCCAAAGACCAAGAAATACCAGTCTTGGGATCCAAAAGATACCCCAACATGCCACGGGGCATGTATTCTACTATGTTCATAACAGCTTTACTTGTGATGCCAGAAGCTAGAAACAACCCAGATGTCTCACAACAGAAGAATGGATACAGAAAATGTAGTTCATTTACACAATGGAATACTACTCAGCTATTAAGAACAAGGACATCCTGAGTTTTCCAGTCAAATGGATGGAACTAGAAAATGTCATCTTGAGTGAGGTAACTTAGACCCAAAATGACATGCATTTTATGTTCTCACTAATAAGTAGATATTAGCCAAAAAAATTAAGAAAAAAAATAAAGTACAGAATACCAAAGATACAGTCCACAGAACTCACAAAGGTCAACAAGCTGAAGGTCCCAATTGAGGATACCTCAGTCCCACATGGGAGGGAGAAGAAAGCAACTACAAGGTGGGAAAGGGAGACAAGGGAGAGAAAGGTGATGGGGTGAGGGAGGGGAACATGATCTGGTATTGGTTTGTGGAAAAAGACTGAAGCCCTGAGGGCCAGCAAAAAGAATGGAAACAGGCGACCTTGGGAGGAAGGAGGTTGGGAGGACCCTCTAGAATGTATGAGAGAGGTGGGAAGTGAGAGACTCTCTGGACTCAAAGGGGGTGGAGCCTAGATAAAATGCATGACAATGAAGAGAGGGAACTTATTGAACTTACCTCCAGCAGAAAGACAGGGCATCAAGTGAGGGATGGGGTTGCTATCTCACAGCCAATGCTCTGACCCATAGTTCTTCCCATCTGAAAGAAATGCAGGGATAGAAATGGAGAAGAGCCTGAGGCAAAGAAGGTCCAGCCACAGTCCCAAAGTGGGATCCAGTTCAAGGGAGGCCCCAAGACCTGACACCATTTCTGAGGCTATGGTACATTCACAAAAAGGGACCTACCGTGACTGCGCTCCAAAAGACAGACTAAGCAGCTGAAAGAGTCAGATGCAGATATGTGCACCCAACCAGTGGACAGAAGCTGCGGACCCCTCTGGTCCAATAATTAGGGAAAAGCTGGAGGAAGCTGAGTAGGAGGGCAACCCTGTAGGAGGACCAGCAGTCTCAATTAACCTGGACCTTCTGAGCTCTCTCAGACACTGGATCACCAACCAGGCAGCATACACCAACTGAGATGAGTCCCACAACACATATGCAGCAGAGGATTCCCAGGTCTGAGTTCAGTCAGAGAAGATGCACCTAACCCTCAAGAGACTGGAGGCCCCAGGGTGTTTAGAGGTCTGGTGGGGTAGGTGAAGTGGGTGCATTCTTGTGGAGACTGGGGTGAAAGAGAAAGTATGGGATGTGGAACAGTCAGGGAGTGGACTGGGAGGAGAATAAAATCTGGAGTGTAAAAATAAATAGCAATAAAGAAAGAAAGAAAAAAGAAAGAAAGGAAAGAAAGAAAGAAAGAAAGAAAGAAAGAAAGAAAGAAAGAAAGAAAGAAAGAAAGAAAGAAAGAAAAGAAAAGACATGTGAGGGGTACTTTTTATTATATAGAATGAAAACCCAGCAGTTAATTCAGAAACCATGTTAGAATTTCTGCAAAGGAAGTGCGCTCAGCTTCATTAAATGGGAGGGATGATTGTCACCGACAAGGGTTGGACCGGTCATTTTCATGCAACATTTCAGGGGATGCAGAAGCTTTTGTTTCACCCTGCCAGCCTATCTGGGCCTAGTGACATGATCCTTCCACCTACAGCTACTTCTGGAAGCTGTTGTCTAACCCAGCATCCTTGTAAGCTCAGATCAAAATATGTGTGAATAATGAAAACAAATTCAGTTTGTGAATGAGATACCAGTTTTGAGGAAAAATTTAGTAATTCATTCAACCAAACATGAGTCTACTCATAACAATAGTATCACTCACCTGATCAGGTAAACAGAAAATAGAGAAGATGCAGTAAAACTGAGACAAACAGGGTGGGGCTCAGGTAAAAGGGTTTTTAAATGAATCTGTATGCATCAATATATGAAAGAATGGTATTTAATGGATTAGGGATTGTCCTACATTTTTCTGTAATTATTTCAATTCATGATATGAGTATAATGGTTTATATAACAGCACTATAAAGTGGTTAGAAAAGAGTGAAAAATTCCAGTTTGGGGAAGGTGCCATGCCATCTCTTCCTAAACACTTAAAAGTGGACACATAACTCAGGCTTAGTTTAGAAAATTCCCTCCCTTGAGCCTTACTTCTGGCTTTGGTGGTTAGTTAGACAGGGACTAATGGCCTTAATGCCGTAGACATTTCAAAGATGTCACCTTAAATGTCAAATAACAGAGGATGGTGTTTTGTTTGGCTTCCCAAGAATTAATTTTATCATTTGCCAACTTGCCTACCAAACATGGACGCTCTAGTTAAATATAACACAAAAATGTTAATAATACCATAAGAAGGATTGGGAAAGGGAGACAGCAATTTGATTTTTTTTGTCTGAACCTTAAAATCCAGTCATAACAATAAACAGATTACTTCTGGACTCTATAATATTTTGAATTAATCAATACATTTTCTCTATTTTTTTTATTTTAGTCAAAAATTTAAGACATACAAGCAAAAGATAAGACATAGGCTGCTGTAATAGAAAATGTACTCAAATAAGTGTATATTAGCCCAAAAGCTCGGAATACCCAAGATTCAATACATAGACCACGTGAAGCTCAAGAAGGAAGACCAAAGCATGGGTACTTCAGTGCTTCTTAGAAGGGGGAACAAAATACTCAAGGGAGGAAATATGAAGACAAAGTGTGGAGCAGAGACTGAAGGAAATGTTGTCCAGAGACTGCCCTACCTGGAGATCTGTCCCACATACAGACACCAAACCCAGACACTATTGTGGATGCCAAGAAGTGCATGCTGACAGGAGCCTGTCTCCTGAGAGGCTCTGCCAGAGCCTGACCAATATAGATGTGGATGCTTGCAGCCAAACATTGTACTGAGTATGAGGTCCCCAATGGAGGAGTTAGAGAAAGAACTGAAGCAACTGAAGGGGTTTACAACTATAGGAAAAACAACAATATCAACCAACTGGAACCCTCCCCACCCAGAGCTCCCAGGGACTAAACTACTAACCACAGACTACACATGGAGGGACCCACAGCTCCAGCTGCATATACAACAGAAGATAGCCTTGTTGGACATCAATGGGATGAGAAGTCCTTGATCCCAGGAAGGTTCGAAGCCCTAGTGTAGGGAAATGGTAGGGCGACATGGCAGAGGAGGTGGATGGGTGGGAAACACCCTCAAAGAAACAGAGGAGGGAGGATGGAATAGGGGGTTTCCAGTGGGGAAAATGTAAAAGCCAACATCTAGGATGAGGAAGGAACTCCTCCTGACCAGCAGAGGTTGGTCTTTGCTGGTAAGCAGCTGGAAGATGGCCGTACTTTGTCTGACTACAACATCCAAAAGGAGTCCACTCTCCATCTCGTGCTGAGACTTCTTGGTGGTGTTAGGAAAAGGAAGATGAAGTCTTACACCACCCCCAAGAAGAATAAGCATGAGAAGGTTAAGTTGGCTGTGCTGAAATACTATGAGGTGGATAAAAATGGCAAAATCAGTTGACTTTGTTGGGAATGTTCTTCTGGTGAATGTGGTGCTGGGGTTTTAGAGGGTAGCCACTTTGACAGGCATTACTATGGCAAGTGTTGTCCGACTTACTGGTTCAACAAACCAGAAGACAAGGAGTTGTGTATGAGTTAATAAAAAGAAGGAACTGGGGGATAAAAGGAGCTAGAAGACAGAGTTTGAAGCTATACCACTATTTCTGGGTATTGAATGAAGGTTAAAAAAACAAACAAAACAAAAACAAAAAATATAGCAACCAAAAATCAAAACACAAAAAATGAAAAACAAAACAAAATAAACCAAAACAAAACAAAGCTCAACTACTCTCAGTTTTAGATAAAGACAGCAATCCATGTTTTTCCCATGAACCTATAGGAAGTTCAGAAGAGCACAGTATTCTTTAGGACCCTGAAGTGCATGCCTGAAACTAAAGGGGGTACCTAGTATATGTGTAGCATATTCCAGACATACTTATAAAACTTCATTGATAAACTGGGCACAGGGAGAGGTGAACAATATCTTCTAATGATAGATACAATATCTTCTAATGATAGAACAATATCTTCTAACAAAATAATAATAATATGCTTTAATAAAGTTACTTTAAAATGCAAAAATTACTTGTTTTTAGAGTTTTCTGGTTAATGTTTTCAAGTCACAGTTCACTGCAAGAAAGGAACCCACGGCAAGCAACTCTCTTCATAACCGCAAACTAAAACTTCTTTGTGTAACCGAACATCTTACAGGGAGTGAAGGTCTATAGCCATGGCAGTGTACATGTGGAGTAGCTAGAACTCAGAATTTTCAGTGTTGAGGATTTTACTTTTAAGACATAAATGCCCATTTGTCTTCAAAACTATTTGCTACAGAAATTTATTCATCTTATTATTGAGCAGAATACAGAAAGAGAATAAGGTGAACATTTTACTTTATAATACATAGATTTACATATCTATTGGATATATAATTTCAAAGTTTTCCTAGGAGAATGATTGATTAAAACCTATGAAAGTGTGTGATGGGCTTAATTACCATTGTTTTACTGCTAGTGAGAAGATGCTGATAAAGCTTAGGACAGATTTTGGGAGGGTACTGTTGATCTCTCACATGGGTTTCAAGGACCAGTTCAGTGAAAATTAGTCTTTCTACTGAATTGTTGATGTTCCCTTCTGCTGTTGAATTATAGAACATGTATATGCACATTTGTATATATGTGCATTGAGATAGCTATTAAGTGTAACATTCTTTTGATGTAATATTGTCATTAAATAGAATAGTTTGCTCTGCCCCTTTGAAAATGTTTTGGGATTAAGCTAGAGGCAGTAACAGAGGTTTTCATTAAAAATTGACTGTAATGTTTGTATGGAGTGAGGAGATATTTAGAACACTGTCTACAGTTCTTTTTATTATAGGTCATTGGTGAGGTTTCTGTTTTGCACTTGAATGCTAAAACCAAAACATGTTATGTCCTGTTCACTGGCCTATAGACTGAATAGCTTGGTGCCTGTCTGAGTTCAGTGATCCAAAGCATAAACAACTCCAAATTGATCAGAATATGTAACAACAATTGCAGAAGACTGAAAAGGGTAAAGAGAAGGTGAAGGGATAGAGGAACACTGTATAATGGATCCCAAAACAGTGAGAAATAGTTACACTGGCTTATAATGTAGATCGAAAACTGTAGATCATATTAATAATCTATATATTATTTCATTAGCACAGGAACAATGGAATTTGGAGAGCCCAAAAATAAAGAGACATAAATGAATGGTTCTGATAGCACTGGCACTAATATATTATATAATATGATGTATATTATATTATGCTGTATGGCAAAGTACAATTTTTCTGAGTTAATAAAAATAATAACATTAAAGGAAAGGGAAATGATAATTGCTCTATTTTTTGGCATTATCCGTTGCATGCACGTCGACTAATTATACTTTATGCCATAAATTTGTAAAGTAAAAGTAAGTAATGAGTTAATTAATTAATTAATTAATTAATTTTGACATAGCATCTCACTAAAAGTCCAGGTTGGCCTTGAACTCATCATAATCGTGTGTCCTCAGCTCTTCAGATGCTGCGAGTAATTATAGGAATGAGCTTGGATCTTGAATACAACACATAATGTAACAAAACAAAGCAGAAAAAAATAAATAGCAAAGTATGTTGTACAGTTGTATGAAAACGTCCTGTACAAGCCATTACTCTGTACAATGAATAGGCATCAATTAAAAACATAGTCAGACTGAAGCCAAGCTTTTAATATTAGTGTGTTTTAAAAGTACAGTATTATTTTATTGCCTCTGTATATTTTCCCCTATTGTTACATAACAATTTGACTGTAAAATATTTTGATTAGTTACTCAGAAAACTATCAAATTAGATATGAGAAAAAATGTACCCGTTTTTGGAATACACTTGTAAGTTCGACTTTTAGAGTAGAGATCTCCTTTTCACTGTAAGCTATGTGATAATAGACAGAATTAAAAGCAGTGTTTCCTTTGTTAACACTTTGGAGAGAAATAATCAAGAATCCATGCATTATCATCACTAGCACAAAATCAATCCCACTAAATGTATTATATAATTCTGATCTATAAGATTTCAAATCATATATTATTTTTCTTAGTGGTATTATTTTAAAAGTTATAGTTTCTATTGATCTTGTCTCTTGTATGAAAGCTTTTATTTACTTATTGTTATTGTGTGTGTTTATATGTGTGTGCCTGCAGAGATGAGGGGGCACATGCTACATCACGTATGTGAAGGACAACTTTTTGGAATTTGCACCATCTCAATGTACATGCATTTTGAACTCAAACTCAGGCTGCCAAGATTAAGGAGCAAGAAGCGTTTTTAGACAAGGCATCTCTCCAGCTGCAAATATTTATATTCAGTACAAGCAGTTCTTACTTAACTTACTTTTAATGTCAGTAAATTTAGTGGACTGAGCCTAACTTGTCATTTGAGTGAGTCCACTTCACTCCAAGTCAGAGCAGAGACACTGATGTAAGCACCTGACCCTGGAGGCCGAGAGGATTCTCAGACCAATTCCAGTCTTTACCATGGTCTTTAAAGATACTTTATTTTTAAGAGTCAGTAGTTAGATTTTTCATTTCATTTCTATATTGAAGTGAAAAAGCTATGTGAACTAACACGCAGGGCTCTGTTCACTGCATGTGGAGAGATTGCCTCGTTGTTTAAAGAATAACCCTCCCATCTCGGGTCCTGTGTGGGCGGAGAACCACAGGGGAAGAGATAAGTAGATTTCTCCAGTGTAGTGTGTTATACAGATTGTAGGGGCTGATCATCTTTTTCATCTTTGATAATGTCCCCTTCCACATCTTCAGCACAATCACTAAGTGCCACTCTGATTAGTGCTATCTTTGCTCCATAAGATATCACATTTTTTTGAAGATAAACCAAATATTTAAGTGTATTTACCAAATGTACAAAAGTCATCAGCACTCCCAGCAAATAAAATATATTTGTAGTCCAAATGTGTGTTAGAATTTTATATTTATGTAAATTCTGAACCAATAATGATATCTCAGTATAAAAACAGGAACAATTTTTTTCACCAAGATCATTTTTATTACCTTATTATTTTATCAATTATTTTGTTTATTCACATCATAAATGTCTCCCCCTTCACCTCTGAGAGGGCCTCCCCTGCATCTCCCCTCCCTGGGGCATCAAGTCTCTACAGATTTAGGTGCATCCTCTCCCACTGAGGACAGACAAGGCAGTATTCTGCTACATATGTGTGGGGACCTCAGACCTGTCCGTGTATGCTTTTTGGTTGGTGGTTCAGCCTCTGCTCATGAACTTTGCAGGCAAATTGACAGAACTAGAAAATATCATTCTAAGGTAACCCGGACCCCAAATGACATGCATGATATATACTCACTGATAAGTTGATGTTAGCCAGAAAAGTAGGAATAGCCATGATACACCCCACAGACCCCAAGAAGTTAAACAAAAGGAAGGCCCAAGTGAGGATGCTTAAATTCCAGCTAGAAGGGGGATAAAAATAATCATCGGAAACAGAAGGAAGGAGGGACCTAGGTGGGAAAGCAGAGGAGAAAAGGGGGCAAAATGAGCTACGGGGAGGGGAGACAGGAGAGAGGACCAGAGGCCAGAAGAATGAATATTGCAGCTGCCGGGCATTGGGGGGAGGGGTAGGAAGAATCTCTAGAAAGTCCCAGAGACCTGGGATGGGGGAGGGTCCCAGGGTGACCTTAGTCAAAATGCCCAACCGTGGGAATATGGAACCTGAAGAGATCACCTCCAATACTCAGACAGGGCATCCATTGGAGGGATAAGGACTCTAATCTACCTAGAAAATATTATACCCCAAATTGCTCCTGTTTAAAAGAAATGGAGTGACAAAACTAGAGCAGGGACTGAAGAAATGGCCAATCAGTAGCTGATCCACCTTGGAATCCATCACATAGGAGGGCACCAATCCCTGAATGCTATGTGTTTGCTTGCAGACAGGAGCCTGACATGGCTATCCTCTGAGAGGTTCTACCAAAAGCTGACTGAGACAGATGCAGATACGGTCAAGCTTGGACTAGGATTAGGGACCCCTATGAAAGAGTTAGCAGGAAGGATTGAAGGAACTGACAGGGATCACAACCCAATAGGAAGACCAACATTGTCATCTAATCCAGACCCCAGTTCTCAGAGAATGAGCCACCAACCACAGGACCTCTAGGTTTTAATTAACTTCTTAGATTATCTTGTAAAGTAATGGGGTTCATCATATGTTCATACACATGAATCATTCAGTTTGTGAGTAGGTGAGCCCAAGGTGGAGGAGGGCAGCAGAGAACAATGAAGTATATTTCATTTTGTAATGAGCCAAACTCAAAGAGGTTCTCTCAAGACATGAATATATACTGTAACTTTTTGGACACTATTGAGGGCTATGAAACTTATGCTGGTTTCATATGTCTGGAGCTGTGACTCAGGAGCAGAGCACCTGATTAACATCTGTGAACCTTTAGATTTGATACCAACAATAAAAGATCAAAGAGTAGCTGGTCACATTAAAGCTTACCTTATATAAATGTGTATGTAAATGCAGATGTTCATACTAGTCCTTTCAATAAAAGATTTGGAAAACCAATGTCTTATAAACAATGATACCATGTTCTTCAGAAATGCCTTCTGATCTTAATGATTTACTTAATGATCTTAATGCAAACTCTGTACCTTAATTGAAATGTTTTCAATTTTTTTTGTACTTAGCCTCAAACTCTAATTTCTGCCATTTTATTTAATGGAGTAGACCTTAATTTACATTGTTTAGAATATGCACCAGAACCTGAAGCTATAGAAAATTTTAAACCTGGGCTCCAGAAATATTCCTATGCTTAAGAGTGCTTGCTGCCATTTGATGAGGTCAGAGATGTAGAAGCCAGCACCTACATTTGGGCATTTCATAGGTACATGTAACTTTAAGGAGCCCCACACCCTTTTCTGGCACCAGCATGAACATACACACACACACACACACACACACACACACACACACACACACACACAGAGAGAGAGAGAGAGAGCTAATAAAAATAAAAATGATTTAAAGAGTATTAAAATTTTCTGTTAAAATGTTTATAAATTCAATGACATAATTCAACAGCTATCTTCAAGAAAATTGAGAAAAATATGTGTTTGATGACTTCTGAAAAATATTTAAACACATGCTGCAATGTTCCATTTAAACTTAGAAACAGCCTAGTGTTGCTTGCAGAAAAAAATGTACACTCACCCTGGAAATAAATTAATAACGTAGCTACCGCACCTATTTGAATGTATAAAGCTAGCTGGGAGCTCAAGAATCATATTCCACACATGAAGCATTTTACTCATTAATGAAGAACGTTTGATTCATTGCACGGCGTAGCCCTTTCGGCATTTCGTGCTAGACAAATAAACTCAGGCTCAATTTGATGGAAAGAGAGTTGCATCCGGAGATGCTACTTGTGATCAAGTGTGACTGGTGCCATAAGACACAATAATTTGTCAACCTCGGTAAGAATTAAGAACCTAGGCTATTAATTCTGAGGCATGACAGGACTTAAATTGCATGTTACTTGGAAATATGGCTGATCAAATTGATGAGGAAATATGATTTAAGCATCAATTGCTTCTTTGTAGATTTCCTCTGATGCACTATAAAAAAAAAAGTCAGTGTTTGGGATTCTCCTCCGCATCTTACTGGCATAGTGTACATTCTCCTCTGAAGAACTGCTTTCAATTCATTGATTCAATACTTGAGTAGTGACCTCCCTATAGATACCGCTGCATGTTGAGGCCCTGCTGCATATCGGAAATACCCTGGAAGTTTGTTATTCAAACCATTGCAGTTTCCCATTAGGACAGGTATTTGGGTTGCTGAAAACATGTTTTCATTTCAAAGAATGGCCATCACGTCATTTCTGTGGCATCGTGAAACATTTGCTGTATGGTTTTGTTGCCAGATGAACTAAGGCAACTTCTCACCATCAATTTCTTTGCATGTTAAGATTTACTAAGTTCTCCAATGTCATCAAATTGGTGCCGTCATGAAAATCATGCGAATGATAATTATACTTTATGAAAAATGTGGCTTTCTTTTGTTTCTTTCATATAGTGAAATCAACTTTGGTATACTAGTCTTCTAGAATATACACAATTTATTAGTAAAGAAAAAAATATATGGCTTGATTGATTTCCCTCTTTCACCTATAAATTTGAAGCAATTGCTGTGGGTCAAAATTTCACAGAAGTTGGGGTTCTGATTTGCTTTTATGACTCGGGATTGTTTGAAATGCTTTGCATGTATCAAATTTTCTATCATCTCATATTATAGTTTAAGATCATTCCAATACAAGCCAAAGATTACGCTGAAATTTGATCTCTTATTATGCATTAGCAAGGGTAAGAAGGTCTCTAAGTTTCATGGTTTTTTTTGAAAAATACTGAATTTACCAGCAGTTGAATATAGCTCCAGATATTGTATCTCACATCATCTTTGTTTGTTGATTAAATATGAAGCAATTTGACTTGTTTAATGGGGTTTATGTATGATTATATTCAGTAATTTGACTTTAAATATTTCACGATATGATTATACCTTTACTATTTTTAATTTATGCATTATAGAATGTATGCTCAAATGAATTCTCAGCATAATAAGCCTACTTTTTACCGGCAGTATCTTTGATTCATTACTATGATTTGAAATCATTGAAAATAAGTTTTTTCTATAAATTTAGGTAGATAGTAGAATTATGTCATTTATCTAAAAAAAGTAAAATACTTTTTATACATACTTTTTCTGTTTATAGATGCAAACAGATTTATAAATTGTCAAAAGAAATTCTAGATGATGGTGGGACAGAGGCTTGTGGCTGATGAAACCAGTGAATTGTCTAATTTTAGAGTTATAGTAGTTCAATTTTGCTCTTTCCTTCATTGATAAGTGAATTATACTGGTATAGAGAAAGATTCCTTCAAAACTTTGGTTTAAACAGAGCTGACATGTGATCTGAACTACTCCATTGAGCTTAAATTATATATTCACCATCATTAAATAATTCTTATATGGTATCTATAGATAAGAGACATCAGTTTTTTCATACTTTTATGCCCCATATCTTACCTCTAAATTGATACAATTTATCAATCTGTCTAAATCTGTATCTTAAGCAATGGCTGTGACATTTTTACTTAAAGAGGAATAAGAAAATAAGGAAAAGAATAATTCACAGTCCCTTTCATCAAAGAGTTCTTATATCTTATATCCTATGGTAGCTGCATATAGTGAACCGAGACTGACTTTGAAAGAGTAAAATATGGTCAACTGCTCAGAAGTTAGGGACTTCAAAGCAAAATGAAACTAGACACATTCTTTAAATATAGTTAATAACCAATGGGTATGAGATTACCTCATAGTAGCTTGACCTTCCCAATCATATCTTCTTATAGAACCTTATTGAGGATTAACAGCAACCATTTTTTAATCCTTATCTTGGGCTCTACTCAAAATCTATATGGCGTTAGATGTCGTAATTAACCTTAATGTTACAATGGCAGTTATGTGTTGGAAACATTGGCAGGCTGGAAATGTAGCGCTGTGGGTAGGTTACTTGCCTTCTGTGTTTGATGTTAAGTAACCCAGAAATTTATCTATGGAATAACCTAGATAATAAAACTGATATTGTTTTGTTCAAGATTAATTCATGTTTACTGAGCTTACTTTCTTTGTTGGTCTGTCATATAATTTACCATGTAGGAAGTCTGCATTTGAGTTAGCAACATCTTTTAACTCAGTGAGTTGTGTCATAAAGGAAAGAACAATATATATTGTGTATATAATGGAGTAGGATGTGTTTCATAAGGTTAGTTATGATCAACTTCCGGCTGACTATCATCAACACCTTCTGGGGAAGCAGGTATGGGCATGCAAATTTGCTCTAGCAAAATCTCTTCAAGAAGTTTCCATTCTTTGAGAGTTAATGAAAGTCTCAGGTCTTAGAAGCACCCAGTTCTTATTACTAAATGTGATTTTTTGATTCAAGGTCAACTTCTCCCAGATCAAAAGGGTCCAAAGGCAAGAATGTAGTTTTGAATACTCAGGCTAAGACTGGAGAATGTTGAAGTTAGCAAAGTGTGAATTGGTGTAGTGAAATCTAGGCATTTATACCATTCATGTATGTAACATAATATCTCTTATCAGGAAATGACTGTAGAATTTAAGAAAAAAACCAGGCTAGGACCATTCTTGGTCATGAGAATGCCAAAAATGCCATTCTTGGACAAGATAGTTATGGTTTGAACATCTGTCTTGTTTCCTGAAAATAAACATCTGAAGGAAGTATAAGGGTAGTATTTCTTTTGGGTGAATAAGGAAACACTTCAAGGAAGCATTAGTATTAGATTATTTCTTTGTGCAATGTATTTTTTTAAACACAAGAACTTTGCTCATTCTCTCTGCTTATATTGGAAGAGGGAAGAATGTATATTTATGTTATAGTCTGTTACTTTAATACTTTAGCTGTCTGCTTCTAAAGTACATGCTGGGAAATAATATATAATATCGTAACATGTTTCCAAGCGTGTGGAAAACTAGTATTTTACAATTTCCATGTATCCCCAGTAAACAAACATACCTCTTTCATCTCACACGTAGCATTCATGATTTTTTTGGATAAATTACTTGATTAGGCAGTAAAACAACATGCCAAAAGCATACCACTGAGATTTTTTATAAGATACTATTTATCTTTGCTATGATAGTGTTCAACATAATATTTTTAATTCACATTATGAAATGCTCACTTCTTAGTTGCTGACTGTTTCTCTAGTATCTGTCCATAGGTGGCAGCGATTATTCACCATTGCACAGATAAATGGAAGATGGATATATAAGGGGAATTCAAACAGGGAGGCTCATACAGTTTCGTGCAAGTAAATGTTTATGTTGTTTAAAAAGTGCTATGAACTGGAGAAAAATATAAAGAACTTAGCCATTAGCTCAAGTTCCATATTATCTGCTCTTCATTATGAATTTTAGGCAATTAAAGACTTCTGATGGAAAACATTCATATTTTCTTAGTATACCAAAACAAAACAAAACAAAACAAAAACAACAAAAACCAAAGTTATTGAATCACTGGACATCCTGTTCTTCATTTCCTGTATCAGGAAATCATCATACATGGCTAAGCATTAGTACAGAGAAAAGCGATTTTGTTCTTTTTAGAGTTGATATGCATAATGCATTAGACAAAGGAGACGATTTCTGGGTTTCATAAAATCCATACTTGTGTTTGTCATCGAAATGAGTCTGTACTCAGTACTTCCTGTTTCAGCCGTAGTAGTGACTCCCCACATCCTTACTCCCAGAGAAGCACCATTTCTTTGTTTCATTGATTACAAAAGATAATTTAGTGTATAACTTTCCAAAGATTCTTCTTCTTCATGGTTCAAGGGTCAAAATTATGAGGCCTGTAGAATACAATTTCTGAAAAGAAATAAACAAGTTTGAGTTAATGAACATATGCTGAGTTATCTAGGATTAAAAATAGCTCATTTCTAATACATGCTTCAATGTATGAGCCACAAGGTTATGTGTAAGTGGGTAAACATTTTCGTTTGTAAATAACAACTCTATCAGGTTCTGTCATGTCTGTGGTAATTGTAAAATTAGACTCTCAGTATTGTCTGTAGAATTCCTGTCTGTAATACATAAACTGAGTTGGTATTTGTTACTCTCTGAACATGAGAGAACAGCTTGAAAATGTTAAGAATGGATGTTGGAAACTGGGAATGAAATTCCAAGAACAAAGGTTTTTGTTTTGTTTGTTTTGTTTTGTACCTTCCGATGTAGAACAGAAAAGGAAGATCCACTGTGACTAACTGAAAAGATGTCATTTCACAACATCAATAATCAACAGTATAATGAGGGTGTGGATGTATTCTTCCTGTGATTTAAAAAAATGTTTTGTAGATTTTTTTTTAATTTTCATTTTATGAGTATGGGTATTTTATCTGCTCCTAAGTCTGTGTACTACTTTTGTGCCAGGTGCCTCAGGAGCCAGAATATGGCATTGGGTTCCTCAGAATTGGAATTACGGATAATACTGAGCTGCCATGTTGGTTCTGAGAATCAAATTCTGGCAGGATCACAATTTAGAAGAGCAACTAGCGGTCTTAACCCCAGAGACACCTCTCTATCTCCCTTCCTGTGTTTTGATTAAAGACATGATTATTTTTTAAAGGAGTTTTAGTCCATCCTGGAAATTTTGTCTCAAGAGGCTATGGTCAGAGCAAGGTGGCAGTGGATCTCTCCAGTTACCTGTCTGAAAGCCTATTCGAGTAAGGAAAGTATCAGCCAAAGGTATCCATCGACAAGTTTAATGATACACTGAATATTTTATATTTCCTGTTCTGATAGAGGAGGAACAATTAAATTTTCATTTGAATGTGAGTAGCCCTTATTAATGTCTCAATTTTTAGCTTTCTCCTGTTAATAGCTAATAACTGATACTATGTATTTTGGATCATACTCATTATTATACATCCATTTTTTGTAGGGAGAGAAGTAGATAATGCTGAAGGTGGTTTGGACTTTTCATGCCGTACTCCTTCATGTGAAATGACTTCAGGTGTCATTCCATTCGGAATCAGTCTACTGGGGAGTAATTGAAAAAGCTCAACTGAATTGCTCCTAAATATGTTGACTCTAGCAGCATTTTTTTGTTTGACATAACTAAACTTTTTATACTCCCTATTATTTTAGGAATACCACTTATTCTTCACAGAGGATAATAGACTATTTAAAAATTATTTACTCTATGATTTTGCCAGAAGTTTACTGGATTACTTGTTGACTGCAAAGATCATGTCTTTTACCATTACTATGAAGTGGAAACCTCGTCTGATCTACTGAAATGCTAATGTCTTTTCTTTGCTAATGTGAATTTCTAGAGGCTCAAATGTCACAGTTTCAGCATTCATCATGGAGATTCTGATTCAGACCCTATGATGGAGGCTTTTTGTCCCAGAAGACCCTAATATAGGAATATGAGAAGTCCTGTGGAAGCTTTCAGCAGGGCAGTAAAGAGTTTAGAATTCTGTTTAAAATTGTTCTAGGAACAATTTCAATTCATATAACATTTCTTCTCAGCACCACCAGCAATCCCTTATGGCTTGTAAGGTCCGCTGTTTGTGCTTTGCTTTGCTTTCTTTATTTCTCTTTGGTTTTGTGATATGAGGAAGATCTTGTGAGGACTCTGTCAGGTCCAGAACTCTCCATATAATCAGACAATTGGAACTCAGAGAGATCCATTTACTCCTGTCTCTGGAGGGATGGAATTCTTTATATTTACCACCATGACTTCAACATGATTTCTCTGTTTGCACTTTTCTGATCACTAGATCATTCTTTCTATGAATTCTCCTTATACAATCTGTGAGTTGAATTGCTGCTCACTGCGTTCAATGCCTATATAGTGAGGGAGTCTGTTATAGTAATAGGAATCTCAGAATTATGCATTTCTGATAATGTAGTATTCCTTTCTTGGAATATTTTAGGCATAATTATGTATGTTTGAAATGGAATACTCTCTGTGGACAGAGACCTGATTTTCTTAAGTAGAAAGGGGGCTCTCCATGATTTTACATACTTATTCATTTTTGGAACATCATTCAGTTGTTCATTCAAATATAGGTGAGTCTCTTTAAGAGCTGGCTTGTCCTAAACCTATTAGAGTTACAGCAAGTTATAAAAAAAGAACCACAAACGATCCATGCCTTTAAGAAATGCCCATTTTAGTAGAAGAAGACATGAAAACAACCAACAAAACAGGGTTGGAGAAATGACTGTAGAGGTAAAACGTTTTCCATGTAAGAGTGAGAACTTGAGTTTGAATTTTAAGGACCTACATATATATTTGTATGTAGTAAAAGCGTCTGTAATTTCAGTGCTCCTACAGAAATATGCTAGGCAGACACACAGGAATCCCTGATAATTTGTGGAACAGCTAGCAGGACACATGTATCCTGCAAACCTGGAATACACAGGGGAAAACAATAAGACACTGGTTTAAAATTACATAGCAGACAAGGAACAGGACCATACATTGACCTCTGTCCTTCACATGTTTTATCCTACATGTGATCTCACAATTACAAACACACATTTTCATGTTCATGCACACACAAAAGATAAAAAATAGACAAAGAAATGTTGTATATTATAAGGTAATCAATACTGTAGAAAAGAAGAGAGGTGAATTATAGAGCATACTATGGTTGTACACCCAGAATTGGCTGCTAGGACTCTGTAGAAAAATGTCCTACTGAGAATGTGACATTGGAACAGATGATGTGTTACTCACTATACTCTGTGGGATGAAAACTTTATCAAGTGGGTATGAGCAAATGGAAGAATAACTCAGAGAAGATTGGGATTTACATTTCAGGCTATTTGTACTTTTATGAGTTCCCAGTATTCAAGAAGGAAGAGCACGCCACGAACATGCTTATATCTCTAAGGTTCTAGCACGACATTTCCTACTCAATGGATGTGATTTTCTAAAACATAAAGATAAGGTCTCACTGTAGCCTAACCGTTCTAAGCAGATAAGATTTTCAATCTCAGAATTCCAAGAACATGCCAAAAGAACCTGGAAATTTGGTTCAGGAACAAAATAGCTTTCTTAGATGAAAGTAGGATAGGACTGAGTTAAGAAGATCTGAGTAGAGTTGAAGAGAATAGAGCAGAAGAGTGTAGAACAGAGTGCTTACCAGGAAAGTACAAGGTCTTCAGTACTCAGCACAGAAAGGGGAGATAAAAGAAAGGAACTAAAGCAAGAAAAAGGGCAAATGAAAGAAGGAAGGAACATAAATAAGAGGCCAAACAGGCAACATGAAGCCAGAAAAGATAGAATTAAAACAATTGTAATGAATGTATTCATTTTCCCATCTTTAATTAACTTATACATTCTCTTCATTTCTATGAGAGCATGAAATGCCTGAATACTTAATACAGAAGCAGCTGACTAAAATAATCAGTATAATCTCAATTGTAAGAGATGAGAGGAGGAGCATATGGACTTTAAAGGACGTTGACAGAGTATATAGATGGTAGATCAGTGTGTTCTGCTTTGAAGAACCTGCTGATGGCAAGTGTTGAGACCACTGCATGACTCTTAGCAAGGATGACAACTGGGAAATGGGGATGCCAAATGCAGAGCTGAATGCATTCAGATCTGAAGTGAAAATGCTTCGCATATGTCACCTATCAAAGTTGATCTCAATGTTTAGAGGGAGCAGACAGTGGAGATGATTTATATGAGTTCCGAGACAAAGCAACAAAACTGTTAGAGTGCAGATAGGTTTTTGAAGGTTATTTGTAAGAATCAAGAGGCATTTGCTGATACACAGAGAACCTACAGAAGAAAAAATACTGTGATAACCTAAAGTGAGTAGAACACAGGAGAAGCACATTAATGACTCTATGTTTGCCCAACATAGGTTATATCATTTTGGGAAGCTTAATTTACCCTGTTTAGCCTTTTGTTGCACTTAGGATTGTGAGAAACAGTTTTATATAGGTAAAAATAACGACTGACAATATGTATTTTGAAACTACCATAAATGATCTTGGCTGTTGGGATAGACAAAAGTGATAATAATCATTTAACTGATTAACAGGTTAAGCTGGTTTGTGGTCTGTCCTGCTATGTAAACCAAGTTGGTTCACCATTTACTCAATGACCAAGTTTACTGCTGAAAAAGTTAGAGTTAATACTTGACTTTGTATGTTTTAGTCCAATATACATCGCTATTGCTGTGATTAGATATAAACTATGAAAGGACTGAAATTATACAGATAGTTTTGTGGAGAGAAATCATAAAATTAGAGAAATTAGGAGAAATAATTTTACTAGTAACAATTCATATAATATATATATTCCTGTATATGTATAACCCCTCCACACACATATAACATATTTTCTAAGTATGTTGCATATTTTTAAATGTATTCAATCTCCATGCTGATCATGCTGTGTAGTTGTATTATTTTTCTTACCCATTTTGAGATAAGAAAATAGAATCAGAGAGCTAATATTATACTGAGTATCTCAGATTTCTTCCTTCGTTCTAAGCACCCATTCAATTTGCATTAAACACATACTATATTCAAGATACCTTTAGCCACCTTGGAATCCAATGATGCATAGATTAACCCCTACCTATGTTATGAAAAATTACATCTCAGTAAGGTATGTAGATGTGAAATGTGTCTGTGAGCAGAAAGCATTCATCAGAGCATGGTTTTAAGTAGTTTATAAACACAGGGGAACAAACCCTAATATAAATAAACACATAGGCAGATGGTAGTAGCCATACTGAACAATAGGCGTGTTGAATTGTAGATGTGAGCAGCTCTTGGGAATGAACATCAACCCTTCAATTACATTGAATAGGATGGTCTCCATATGTAGAGAAGAAAATAAATATAAATGAATAAATGTTAGAAAGTGAAAGAGTATCTCCCTTTGTGGGCTACAATTCCTCACCAGGAAATAGAAACAAAATATTATCTTATAAGACTATTAAAAGAATTAGCATAATAATATAGGCAAATTTTTATAATTGAATATAAATTTCACTTTGGTTAATTTAAATATAAAAAATTATAAATCAGCTTATGCATTTAGTCCATTGGTTCTCAACCTGTGTGTTGGGACCCAATTGGAGGAGTTGAATGATCTTTTTATAAAGATTACTTAAGACCATCAGAAATACATACATTTATATTATGATTCATAACAGTGGAAAAATTACAGTTATGAACTAGTAGCAAAAATAATTTTATGGTTGGGGCTTACCACAGCATAAGAAGCTATATTAAAGTCACAGCATTAGGAATGTTGAGAATCATTGATTTTGACTAGAAATTGGCTCCTATTAATACTGTAGTTTATGTGTTTTATTTCATTTTGGAAATATTTATATCTAAACATATATTTATTAAGGCAAGCATGAGTATAGTAAAATGTAACCAGAAAAAAGAAATCCACTCTGATGTTGAGTATTCTGGCTTTGGTGACTAACATGTTGTGTTTTCAACATGAAGTTATAAGAAAATACTTTTTTAATTACAGTCATTCCTTTGTTTACTAGACTTTTTAAATTAATGTCACATTCAGTTAGCAATTGCTAAATTCTTCCTCCACTTTCTGCTATCAATGGGACTATAGTCTGCAGAAGATGACAGATTTGTGGTCACTAGGTAAAAGGTGTTTCAGCAGATATTATCTGCCCTTACACTGACTTAGTGGCTATGATGAGATCAGGTGCCACCTGTCTGGGACAGAAGAATCCACTGCTGATAGTAACACTCACTGGTCAACACTCTGGATGAGAAATAACACTGATCCAACTTTCTTGTTAATTATTTTCTCCTTCGGCTAACTAAATCTAGAGCCTTCCCACTCCAAGACCATGAGAATTCTATATATATAACTTACCCTTTTGCATTGAAGTCAATGACTGAGAACTGTATTTATAGCTTTGGAATATAAAATATGTTTTTCTAACTCAATAAGGCTTCCTGTATTCAGGAGGTTAGCTTTCTCATATGCAAAATGGTTATAGACGTATTTTTCTTTCTTCACTGAGAATCTCTATATGCTTAGGCTTGCATATTTTTCTTTGAATAAGGGACATGTAGCCTCTTCAAGACTAGTTTGCTACCTGAAGTGGTAGCACACCCAGTTTAAGATTTTGTCCAATAGAAGGAAGCAGTGACATCCCCGGGATAGACAGTAAGGGTAGATCAGTGGTTCTTCTCAACCTTCCTAATGCTGCAACCCTTTAATTCAGATCCTAATATCATAGTGATCCCCAACTTTGACATTATTTCATTGTTATTTCATAACTGTAACTTTGCTATTGTTATGAATGGTAAAGTAAATATCTGATATGCAGGATATCTGATGTGTGACCCTTAGACAGGTTGCAACTCATGAAATGACAACCACTAGAATAGAAAGTAAAGTGTCATATGCCAGGAGTTTCTGAGGCAAGCCATAGAATACTGTGCCACATTCCTCTAACACTTTACAGCAAATTCATAAAAATTGAGTATCTGTTCAGCACTGTTGTGATAGAATATAAGTGGCACATCCAGCTTTGCTTTTCATGGGCTATATGAATACGAGGCACAAGTCATTATTCTAATATAAACTTCGGAAAGTGAAGCACAAGCTCACATTGAAACCCATGTTTTCATTGATGCTATCATTGACATTTTGGCATTTGTACCAGAGACTCAGACTTAATTTGACTACCTTTAGAAGCTCGTACATGAACTAATTGTATGGCAATTACTCTATCAGCCTGAAAACACAATGAATAATGTTTCTCACAGTCTTTATCAAAAGCAGTGTGTGCTTCGGGAGTATTTGAATTTAATTACAGAGACTGCATCAGCCGAAAGTGACAGACTTACAGACATGTAAAATATCACGTCAAAAGGAAGGGAGGATGCCTAAATGGATTTATGAATGCATACATTTCTGATTTAAATAGATGGAGTTATGCATAATTAATTTCATCATTTATTAATTGTTAGTTTAACGTAATGCATGCAGAGAGGACAGGTGAGCAGGCAAAGAGAGGTGAATAAGAAATTGGTTAAGGGAGGAGAGGTTCAGTACATAATGCGTGTCTACTTCTGTATCAAGTTCATTTGGACATTGATGGATGCTAAATGATACCCTTGAGTGTGGACTTAAGTGTTCCTCTCCACTCTAGCCTGGTGCTGCACTGTTTGAGCTTTCAATAATGAGCAGCTCCATGACATGTAGGTCTTTTCCTATGACCTAGGTCTTCAGGTTTTAGATTGATTTTTGTTTCATTTGCTGTGGAACCTTTGAGAACACTGTATTGCAATTAGCTTTAATTGGCCACAAGAAGAATATAAACAGAGGTTCCTGACATATTCTTATGTCTTTCCTATTAATACAGAATATTGATTAACTTGTGAACATGGCATCATTTGGGCTATGATGTTCTTTACTCCATATACTACTGTTAGAGCAAAGATTAGATATGAAAATATTAAGGGTGAATGAAGAGTAAGGATATTGATTATATGTGGCAAATTCTAAGTGTTTGACTTACAGAGTCATAGAAATCCAAATAATAAGTCACTAAACATCTGTAAATTTTTATTTTAATCAGTTCTATGATTATTATATATATTCTAATCACTTACTTCTTAAGTAGTCACATTCTAACTATGTAAATAAACAAGACATGGTAATAAGACACCTCTCAAAATTCAATGTATTGGAAACTCACATCAGGGATATTATTCAAAACTGAGATCTCTAGGCTCTGGCTTTAGAATACCTACTTAATTTGTCTAGAAAAACGTACAGGGTTTTCCTTTCAATAAGCATTCCAATAATTCCAGTGTAGGTAATCATGTAAAACCAAAATGAGAGGCATCAGTTTGAGTTATTCCAGAAATTCCTATTCCTTCAATTTAGAGATGTACCCATGAATTACAATAATCTCTTACGAAATGTCAATTATAAAAAGGTTAAGTCCCTGTAATCATCAGTACTGGGAGGCAGAGTCTGTTAAAATCCAAAGGTAGACATGTGATGAGAAGCTCCCATTCTGACACCTAGTGGCTGTGAATCTTGATAAAATAAATAGTGGCAAACTTCCGCAGTCAGTGTTCTCACCTGTAAAATAGAGCAGCATAAAACCACTGGGAGGAATAATTAGAAAGCAGTGGAGCAGAGTTGGCTCCACATTAGGAAGATCAGTGAATTAAATGAAAAAAGGGAAACTTCAAAGAACCTCCAGTCACCAGGGAGAGCTAGGCCAGGCTGCTGTAGGGCTGCTGTTTTCCTCATTTTTTGCAGGCTGAAAAGCCAAGGCTTCTACTAAGCTTTGGTCCTTACATCAAGGGAGTTGAGGGCAGGGTGGCTGGAAGAGGGAAAGCTAATTGACTTAATTGCAAATGATCATCTCATTTGCATTTGCATTGTAAACAGTAATTTGTAAGGCTCAAGAGAAACAAAAACAACACCCAACACCATAATGGTTGAGACCAGATAGTGATAAATACCTCAAACTATTTTCTAAAGAGAATGAATACTTTGGAATGGATTTTTCTTGAAAATAAATACGATTATATTTTTGAGTGTGTATTCTCTAACCCCTTTTTGGAACATTGGTTAGGATTGAGAGGTGATATAATTAAAGAACCTAGCTAGGAAATCTACATTCACTTCAATTGTACAACTTAAGTAGTGGAATAAAAAGAATGAGTAAGAAAGCAGTGGTGAGTTTAAGACAAGAAAAAGTAATCTGTCTTAAAGCATCCATTATATTTAATGCTTTGGATAAACAGACAATCTCAAAGAGGTTAGCTTGATTTAAATGGCTCATTTCAACGATTCTCTTTTGTGTCCTAAAACCTTTACAAATTCAACAATAACCCTGGCTTTGGTTTGCAAATTTAATGTTTATATTGATTTTTCCCCTCATAAAGTGCATGCCATCGAGGACAGTAATATTGAGCATTTTCACAACTCACCGTTTGTGGATGTCTACCAGACTAAATTCAGTCATCTGTCTTAGGGAGGGACGGTGTCAGCATTGTGTTTTCTAAGTTCTAGATCAGTCCGCACATTACACAGTTCTGTTCTAACCTGCTTTGTCTAGCTCTTCACCTGTCTTTTAAAATACCGATTTAGTTTTTGAACTGCTTGTCGAAACATTTAACCACTCGGGGCTTTTAATTATTTACACTCCTGACTAACAGCAGTTTCTGAGTTGGAGAGAAAGTCTTTGTACGTGAATGCTGAACCGAAACACCAAATGACCTCTTGCTTTCCATCGCATATCCAGGTAAATTTATAGTTCAATTAACAAACCCAAGGCCCAAGCTTACAGCTACTGATGGCGCAGAGTCTCTATGCAGGGAACATTTGAAAAGGTGATAGCAACATGAAACTTGAATCAAAACATGTACAGACAAGGATAAACAATGAAATGGAAATACAGCCCCTCTTCAATTAGGAACATCTACCAAATGGTCCTTTTTAATGCATGTACCATGAGCAACGATAGGGAAATCACAGGGTTCTTTGGTTATGGAATGAATGTTCCTCATACATCATTCACCTATCTCCAACTGTGAGATGACGAGAAGCTATCGAGCATGCCTATTCACTTAGTAATCTGACTTCAGCATTATTCCACGGAAAACCTACAGTCATCTGAACATAACATATTTTTAGTTTCAGTTACAATTTATTGAGAATTTAATATATGTATCACATTGTACTTATACATTATATTTATGTAATTTATTTCATTCATATGAAAATTTTCAAACTCCCTCAGCTTCAGGGATTCTGCAGGATGCATGAAAAATTTCCAAGGTTCAGATGTTATAAACTTTATAAATCTCAGGCTCAGAGTACACCCCAGTCTTGAGATACGGTCTTGATATGTAGTTCGAACTGGTCTAGAACTTACTTTATAAGCCAGCAGACTGATTTTAAACTAGCAGTGGTCTTCCTTTTTTGACTTGAAAATCCTTTCATTATAGGAGTGTGCCATCATCATGCTTGGCGTCCAGGGCTGGATTCTGAGAGAGGATATTGCTTCCAACCTTAAAAACCAAGGCAGATATAGAGAGCTTCATGGCTTGGAATGAGAATGTGCCTTCAGTTGCTCCAGGGTGGGATTTGGCCTGGCCTGTGCTTGCAAAGGCTTTTGTCAAGGCTATCACAATGAGTTCGTATACAGCTGTCCTGCTGTGTCCAGAAGATAATGGTTTCTTGTAGTTATCTATTGCTTCTGCCTCTTACGCTCTTTAAGCCTCTTCTCCTGCAATGATCACTTAGCTTTGAGAAAGGAAATATACATTTTTCCCTTTAGGTCTAAGCATCTACGGTCTCTGATTCTTTGTAGTTTTATCTATGCTGAATAGATATTAAATAAATGTTTTAGAATATAAATCCTGTCTGGTTTTTAAATTACTTTCAAGGATGAAATCTTCAGAGTAGAATAGAGCTTCTATTCTGAAGACCAGTGTAGAAAAATTAAGCTCAGTATTCTGTGTAAAAAAAATGTATAATTCTTAAAATTAAGTTGTACTGCAAATGCTGGTGATGGTGTGGAGCAAAGGGAATGCTCCTTCATTGCCTGTGGGAGTGCAAACTTGTATAGCCAATTTGGAAAGTGACTTGGCAGTTTTCTAGAAAGTTGGGAATAGTTACACCTCCAGACTCAACTATACTACCCTGGGCATATACCCAAAAGATGTTCAACCATGCTTAAAGGACACTTGCTCCACTATGTTCACAGCAGCTTAATTTGTAGCAGGAAACCAGAAACAATCTAGGTGTCCCTTGGTGGAAGGATAGATAAAGAAAATATGGTTCATTTACACAATACTTCTCAACTATTAAAGACAAGGATATTGTAAAATTTTCAGGAAAATGCATAGGACTAGAAAATATCATCCTGAGTAAGGTAACCCAGATCTAGAAAGACACATACAGTATGTACTAACTTATAAGTAGATATTATTAAATTTATAGGCTAATTAATATAGAGATATAAAGCTTTTGGTATGTAGTTTTTCTTTTTTATGTGATTTTTGGTTGGCTAATAGTATTAGTGGTAGAAGTTAAGTTGTTAAAATAATTAGTGGGGTAGGTAAGGGAGCTAATGAAAATATAATTAAGAAATTTAAGTTATTTTCATCATTTTGCCATAATAGTGATAGACTAATAAAGCTTACTAAGAAGCTATAAGAGGTGATATTAGTTTAGTTTTTTTAATAGTCAGGTTAATGGAAGAAGTATAATTGATGGAAAATTATTTTTAGCAATGTAGAAGACTTAGATCTTTTATGTAGTCAGTTCCGTATGTATTAGAAACTTTGACTAATAGAGCTAGTCCGACTGCTGCTTCACATGCTGGAAACACTAACATAATAATGGAGATTTGTGTTGAAATTATGGAATTAGGATTTAAAGTGGATATTGAAGTTATAATAAATAAGGAAAGCATTATACCTTCTAGACAAAGGAGGGTAGATATAAGATGGGAGCAAAATATAAGGGTACCCAATAATGATAGAATAGTCTAGGGTTAGGGCAAGAAAGACAGATGTCATTATTGGTAATTATGAATATAATAATAATCTAATGAGTCAAAATCATTAATTTTATTTAAACTAATTACCAATTATTCTGTCCATTGCATTTCTTTTTGTAATCATTCATAGATTAACCCAAGGGATAAAATAATGACTAGAATAAAAGCTGAAAATATTATTATAATAATGTTAGCTGTTTGAATTACTCATAGCAGGGAAGTATAAGGCAACTTCTAGGTCAAATAATTGGCATAAAATACAGGATAACCACAGTATAATCCACAGACCCAAAGAAGCTGAGTATTTTGGAGTGCCCAAGGGAGGATGCTCAGAAGGGAAATAAAATAGACATTGGAGATGGATGAAGGGAGGGAACTGGTTAGGGAGGAGAGGAAAGGGTAGGGAGAGGAAGAGGACGAATCAAATATGAGAGGGGCTGAGGAAGAGAGAACTGGGGAAGTGGTGAACAGAAGTTGGTAGCGGGGACAGCTCCAGGACAAGCCAGAAACCTAGGACAAGGTAAATTTTTAGGAATCTGACGGTCATTCTAAGACTTCTAGCAAAAGGGCATATGCAACCTGAAATGGCTACCTCCTGTAACCAGGCAAGGCTTCCAATAGAGAGGTAAGAACACCAAACCAGCCACAAACTGTTTGACCCAAAATCTGGCCTGCTTACATAATATGCTGTGATAACGACAGAGCTGATATTAAGAAATAGTCTTCCAATGACTGTCCCATCTTGAGACACATACCATGAGATGGACCCATCCCTGACACTGTTAACGACATTCTGCTCTATTTGCAGGACAGTAGCCTAGCATAAATGTCATCTGAAAGGCGTCAACCAGCCACTAGTGGAAACAGATGCACAGACAGAGAGCTAAATATTCGGAAGAACTTAGAATCTTGTGGAAGACACTGGGGGATGATCCTTAGAGGCTCACCGAGACTGAGACACCCACCAAAGGGCATGCATGTGACCCCCTAACAGCTGAGGCGGGGAATCTCCGATTCTTTTTTCCACCCTTTAATCCCTTTCCCTTAACTGAGCTGCCTTGTCTAGCCTTAATAGGAGAAGATGCACCTTGTCCTATAGCAACTTGATATGCCAAGAAGGGTGGATGCCCATGGCATGGCTCCTGTTCTTTAATGAGAAAGGGAGAGGCATTGGAAAGAGGGGAGGTTAGAGAGAGGGACTGGAAGGAGAGGAAGGAGGAGAAGATGTGATCATAATAAAATACTTTTTTATTCATTGATTAAATTTAAGCTGCGTTGTCATCAGCTAAGTTTGAGGTGATATCCCTGCACCCCATCCAAGAATGGGACTTTGTTTTGTTTTTATGCAAAACCCTGTGCATACTGAGCTTTGTTATTGAATTACACTTTCAAAATTCCTTGGTACATATCTTCTAAATGGACACTTCTCTCTTAAAGTGATCAACTACCCAACCCTCCAAACCCCTTCGGGACTTCTTTTATTTGGCTGCTATGGAAGGTGTAGGCAAAATTTAGGTTGTTTCTTTCTAACAACCTGATTAAATAAATCTTTTACAGGTGTTTCCTTTGGCTTATCTCGTAGTTGATTTCAGATCCTTCAAACTTCAGTGAAGATAAACCAGAACACTTCTATATCACACAGCCCATTCATGTCTCATCCTTCCCCTCTCTTGAGATTTCTTATAGTTGACTTGCTTCATTCCTTAACTTGAAAGTTGTCTCCATCATCAGAGGAAAAGCTCTGACCTTCTTAGTGTCTCCCAATCTTTTTGCTTTGGATGTGTGTTCTCTTTTCTAGATCAGCAAAATTTAAAGTCTTGTAAGGGTGCCTTCTTTTCTTCTCTCCTTCACTGTGCTGGCTGGTTTTATGTTGAGGTTGACACAAGTTAAGCTCATCTGATATGTGAGAACCTCACTTAAGAAAATACATCTAAAAGATAAGGCTGTAGGCACATCTACTTGGCATTTTCCTAGAGGGATGTAGCCTAGTATGGATTGGGCCATCCCTGGGCTGGTGGTTCTAGGTTCCTAAAGAGAGCCAGCTGAGTAAGTCATGGGGAACCAAACATTAAGCAGCACCCCTCTGTGGATAGTAGCATGAGTATCCTGTGCTTTATAGCTAATATCTGTTGATAAGTGAATATATACTATGCATATCCTTTTGGGTTTGGGTCACCTTACTGGGAATGATATTTTTCTAGTTCCATCCATTTGACTGCCAAATTCATGATGCCCTGTACTTGATAGCTGAATAGTACTCCATTGTGTAAATGAACCATATATTTTGTATCCATTCTCTGGTTGAGGGACATCTGGGTTGTTTCCAGTTTGGGGAAATTACAAATAAAGCTACTATGAACATAGTTGAGCAAGTGTCTTTGTGGTATGCTGGAGCATCTTTTGGATGCCCATGAGTGGAATAGCCAGGTCTTGAGATAGAACTATTCCCAATTTTCTGAGAAACTGCCAGATAGATTTCTAGAGTGATTGTACAAGTTTGTATTTCCACTATATATTTAATTATAGATAAATAGATGTGTGTGTATGTGTGTGTGTGTGTGTGTGTGTGTGTATAACATTTCTTTATGTGCTTCTTTAGTCATTCAAGACTTCTCTTTTGAGACTTTTCTGTTTAGCTCTGTACTCTGGTTTTAATTAGATTATTTGATTTGTTAGCATCTAAGTTCTTGAGTTCTTTAAGTATTTTAGATATTAGCCCTCTGTTGGATGTAGGGTTGGTGAATATCCTTTCCCAATCAGTAGGGTTCAGTTTTGTCCTATAGAGAGTATTCTCACTCCAAGACCCAAAGGAGCTAAACAAGATGTGAGGATGCTTTAATTTTACTTAGAAAATGGAATAAAATAGTCATAGGATACAGTATAGGAATTAGGGAAGAAGGAGGAAAGTTGGTGAGAAAGCAAATGGGGATGGGACTGGGGAACAGGGTTTCAGGGTGAGGTGTGGGGAGAAACAGAAGAATGGGACAGAAGGCCATGCAAATAAATTGTAAATTTGTGCTGGGGTGGGGGTATCTCTAGGCTGTGCCAGAGACCTGGGATGGAGGCTCCCAGAGTCTGGGGGGAGGGAGTAGTTAAAACTCCTTGCAGTGAGGAACATGAAGTGACCATCTCCTATAGCCAGGCATGTCCCCATAAAGGGATAAGGGCACCAACCTAGCCACAAAACTTTCCAACCAAAGTTTGGCCTGTCTATAAGAAATACAGGAACAGAGAATGAGAGGACACTGAAGTAATGGCCAACCAATAACTGGCCTCAACTTAAGACCCATTCTATGGGCAACCACCAAATCCATGACATTAGTAATGATACTTTGTTATGCTTGTATACAAGAGCTTACCATAACTGTCCTCTGAGAGGCTCTGCACAGCAGCTAGCTAAAACAGATACAGAAACCTACAGCTACACATTGGCAGGAGCTCAGGGAGTCTTATAGAAGAGGTAGGGGTAGGATTGAGGGCCCCAGAGGAGATAGGGACTCTACAAGAATACTAACAGGGTCAACTACTATGGGCTCTTGGAGGTTTTCAGAGACCTAACCATAAACCAAAGAGCATACATGGGCTGGACATAGGTCTCCGACTCTTATGTATGTGGCAGATGTGCAACTTGGTCTTCCTATTAGTCCCCCAACAACTGGGGTTGTCCCTAATGCTGTTGCCTGCCTGTGGAATACGTTCCTCTAAATGGGCTGCCTTGTATGGCTTCTTGGGAGAGGATGTACATAGCTTTGCAGAGACTTTATGTGACTGTGTGGGGAAATACCCAGAGAGGCCCCCATCTTCTCAGAGGAGAAAAGAAGAGACAAGAGATTGTGTGAAGGGAGGACAGGGAGGAGGAGTTGCAGCGATCAGGATGCACAGAGAATAAATATATTAATTAATAGAAAAAGAAATAAATGGACAAGTGAATAGATAGTTTAGAAAAGATGAAGTACAAATAAGCAATAAATATGAAAAATATTTTAAAAAAATAAATAAACAAAATAAACAAATAAATAAATAAAACAAACAAAAAAGCAGCAACCCTCCATGGCTTCTACAACAGCTCCTTCCTCCAGGATCCTGCCCTCCTGCCCTGACTTCCTCCAATGATGAGCAGCAATATGGAAGTGTAAGCTAAGTGTTAGCCAAATAAACCCTAACCTCCACAAGTAGTTTGGTTATGATGTTTTAGCACATCGACAGTAAACCAAATGAAGATACTCACTGTCCAATCTTGTCTGTAGCTACTCTTTTCATTACTTGCTTCACGCACATGATTGAGAAATAAATTGCATCTGCCCAAGTCACTTTTAAATTAAAGATCTAAGATTTGAGTTTTCCTACTTACTTCTTTCTGCACTCTATCTTGACTTAAATTTTATCTTTTTTTCCCAATATTTCTTTTCCTTTTTTGGATCGTTTTACACCATGGATTTTTTTTTCTTACATCAAGCATGAATCATCTATCTAACTTCCTTCTGATGGAGCATTCAAAATGTCGAGAAACTGTCTTCTGTTTCCAAATATGTGATTCATTCATCTGATTTAGTGATATATTTGTTGTTTTGTGCACAAGGATGGAAAGCTTATAAAATAATAATTGTGATCATTAGTATAAATTGTGAACTTGACTGGATCCAGAGTCACCTAGTAGACAAGCCTCCAGATATATGTATCTGCTTTTGACCATTTACTCTCTGAGCATGTCTGTGAAGGACTATGATTATTAGGTTAGTTGAGTTGGAAGACTCATGCTAAAAGTAGGCTGCAATATTCCCCCTCTTTTGGTTTGGGACTAATTTGAACTAGAACGATAAAGCTAAATGAGTATCAACAATAATTCCTTAATCTGCTTCTTGACTGTTGATATGATATGATACTCTCTTTCTTTCCCCCCTCTCTCCCCCCTCTCTCTTTCTCCCTCTCTCTTCTTCTTGACTGCTGATGCAGTTGGCCAGCTTTTTCAAATTCCTGCTGAATTGACTTCTCCACCAGGATGACCTATGGTGACCTATGCTCTTGAACTAGGAGTCCGAGTGAATGTTTTCTCTCTTATCTGCTGCACCAAGGGACTTTGCCATGGTAATAGAAAAAATGGACTAAGACAATTGACCATATTTTTGCTTATGGTCAAGGAGAAGTCAGGGATGTTGTGAATACTTGGTTTTAGCATACAACAATCTTTCTACTAGTCTTAACTTATTCACCTGGTTGTTGAACATATTCGTATTTTTTTAATCTTCCTGTATTTTATGAAGGGTATGAGAGTTTTTGCTGTTGTTTTGTTTTTACAAAGAAGCCAAAAGTAAGCTCCAGTGTGTCTTCAAAAAATTGTGTTAGCAAAACTGGATGGTTACATGCAAAAGACTGAGAATATATGTGCCTTTTCCTTCTCACATGTACAAGAGTCACCTCCAAATGAATCAAATATCTCACATGTGACTAACAATGTGATACTTCTAGAAAAAATAAGGGAGTAAAGAATATTTGAATCGATATTTCTAAATAGCACTCTGATAAGTTAGAATATTTGAGAAAGATCTGACAAATGGGGCTTTATAAAATTAATAAGCTTTTATAAAGAAAATGATGCAAAAAATATCAAAGAAACAAGCAGCCCATAAATGAGATTTTTTTTTGCCAAACATACACTGCACCAGACAAAAGGATATATTAAATCTTCAAGTAATACCTTACCCACATTCTCCACCCTCTTGTCACTACTGTATTATACTAATGTACATATTTGAAATGTCATTGCTTTAGTAAATATTTCAGTATGTTTCTCTTAAACAGTATGATTCTTCTCTTTGTACTAGAATGCTACTTTTCACTGAAAAATCAAGTGTAAAATGATCTCTGATGCAATATCTAATCAGTGTTCAAATTTAAAAATTTCTCAGATGTTCGATATATTTTTAATATCTTCTTGAGATCGAAGTAGTCCTTCATGTTATATGTTAATTTTAACAGCTCTATCAATCTCTGCATACTCCTATTCATTCATTTGTCATAATTCCGAGCCACCTGGTTCAAAGAATTTTTCCACAGTGTGAATATTGCTGTGTACAGAAGTGCTGGTAATATTTTCTTTGAGTTCTTTATACTTTTGAAATGTTAATGCCACTTTATTAGCAATGATCAATAGGTATTTAGAGTTTTACATGATCAACATTCTCTAAATGATTTTGGCTCTCTCTCTCTCTCTCTCTCTCTCTCTCTCTCTCTCTCTCTCTCTCGATTTTTGAAGTCATGGAAGGGTAATCACCAGAATATACTGATTCTTCTTGTTCTTCCTGTTGTTGTTGTTGTTGTTGTTGTTGTTGTTGTTGTTGTTCTTCTTCTTCTTCTTCTTCTTCTTCTTCTTCTTCTTCTTCTTCTTCTTCTTCTTCTTCTTCTCTTCCTCTTCCTCCTCCTCCTCCTCCTCTTCCTCTTCCTCTTCCTCCTCTTCCTCTTCCTCTTCTTCTGTCTTTAGTTTTTCAAGACAGAGTTTTGCTGTGGAGTCCTGGCTGCCCTGCAGCTCACTTTGTAGATCAAACTCCCCTCTAATTCACCACCAGCCTCTGCTATTTTGTATCTGCTGTTATTAAGAGCATGTGCCACACTGCCCAGTTCATTGTTTCTTAGTATATAAATAAACTGCTACCTGGACTACATCCTTTAATTTAGATACAAAATAGCATGGTTTAGATTGGGATTATTACACAAATTAGGAATTATTGTTAACTTAATAATTGTTAATATTGTTAATAAATTAATTAATAAATTGTTAATAAATTGTTAATTTAATATAACATATTTGTTTTAACTTGCACAGTCTTAGTAGTATGTAGTTGGGAATCTTCATGATTTAAGTGATCCCAAATATCAGGTTTCATGTATAGTCTAATATTTTATGTAGAATATTAGCATGAAAGAACTTGACTTTGGTGGGTATTTTCTGTGCAGACTTTTACTCCTTTGAACACAATGTGGTCATTTTGCACACATAATGCTCCATTCAATTTTATACTTTATTCTATCATCATTGCTTTCATTATAGCATCTTAGAGTAACTATTGATGACAAAAGATATGCAGAGCTATCTTTTAGAAGCTCATTCACCTTAGTATCTGTTTCAAGACAGACTTGTAGGTAGACTACTGATATCACCTATACTTGCTGTAAGAGTAAAACTACTGAGTCAAGGATACAGACACTTTGTTCGGGGATTAGATCTTTGTACAGATTAGAAGCAAATGTGGCATTTTGCAGAGGATGGTTTTCCTTAGCTGTGTTAGATCTTCATTGATTCTTCTTGTGAGTTAGATAGAGTAGGTTATTCTGTGAAGATGAGCACTAACAGACATTATGATCATATTTAACATGTGTATATAGCATACTAAAAAATCATACATGTAATACATACACATATACATATGTGTGAGGCAACTGACTGGGAAAGGTACCTTGATTCCTGGGAAAGATGGTCGAATCCTCAGAGACCCTAAAAGAGAAGGCAGGTGCATTCCTAGTCTCCTAGGAGATCAAGACCATACTTGCTGCAGCCCCCTACAGACCCTTGCAGAGAGGTTTGAGACAGACCAGTCATGGAGGGCAATGCCCCAAACACTTCCTCCACAGGTGAGGAGGTGAACACAGGTTACATAGGCTCAAGATCAAGATAGGAACAGGACCACACCCCCAAATATATAATGAGGTCTTCCCAAGCTCTCAGGACAAACCAATAGGAAGTACCTGCTGCCAGACACTGACCCATCCAAAAACTGCATTTAAGAATCGTGTTGAGGATTAAAAGTGTGCAGGAATTATTCCATCATCTAGAGCTTCTGTCATAAGAGCTGTAACACCGCTGCTTGGGAGAGAGATCTGCTCTCCGGAAATCACCACCAGAAGCTCCCATGCACCCCTCACTGGCTAGTCAGTGTCCTGCTCGCTCAGCCTGGCTGAGCAACTGAAGCAGCAGTGGCAGAAAGGAGAAGGACCAGCAGTGGAGGTGGCAGAAGCAGTCTCCCCTCCATGCCTGAGTTCTCTTCCTCTCACCAGAACCTGCAAACCTAGTCCGGACAGAGATCTCTGTGAAGAGCCCCAGGCACCACAGCCCACACATATGATCATGCTAACACATACATATACATATATATGTTAGCAAGGTCATATGTGTGTATATATATATGTGTGTGTGTGTGTGTGTGTGTGAATGTGTATGTGTGTATACATATATGTTCATAGTAATACATTTATTCAGATACATGCAAAGCTGACTTCCTTTTTCTTTATGAAGCATAGCATCAGTAGCCACCATCCCATGTTCAGAAATATATGAAGATCAGAGTTTAGTTGTACCTGAAGTTTTTCCCTCTGCTTTGATTTTTAACCATCCATAAAATCATTTTTCCATTTAGACAACAACCTAATTTGATTTGATTTTTTTTGATCTATGTTTTTTGACGTTGAGATTGCACCAAAGCCAAGTATAGTAATTATACCTTTATTTTCTCATGAGTTTTAATAATGACAGCTCTTCCTAATTATACTATTTCTGTATCTTTTCTTTCTCTAGAGATCCTTAGCAATCATGATTATAGCTGTTATCACCTGGAAGACCACATATTGAATACTATTTGGGCTTCACAAATTAGTTTTGAAGGATTTAAAGTAAAAAGGGCATAAAGGTGGTTAGGTGTAGAAGTGGGGGATGAATCAAGGAAGATTTGAGGAAGGGATAAACACCATTGAAACACACTGTATGGAACTTTCAAACTAATAAAAGTAAGAGTAAAAATGCTATTTGCAGTATATACAAAGACAAAGCGTAAGAAGAAACTATATAGACAATTTAACCTACTTCCTAAATATCTTTCTAAGCAATAAACTTCCAAGTTTATCTTCTGAAAAAAATGCTTCCCTTGTGCAGAGATGTCATAGCCAACACAGAATACCTAATGTGTCCAATGCACTTAAAGCACTGTCTATAAACCCCAGGCAGAAAATAAAGGGAAAGTCATTCTTGAGTAGATTATACTTTTCTATAATGGAATACTCAAAGACTATTTGATCAAAATAACTTGGAGAACACTGATATTATATTTGTCTTCAAGCAACAGAATATAAGGGACAAGTACTTGCTTTTAATTATCTACAAGTTGAACTCAGAGACTACGATGGTGAACACTGAGAATTAAACTAGATTCAATTCTGGGTTCCACTGTTTTATTTTCCTGAAATTTGCCCATGGAGAAACAAACTTTGCCTCTTAAACTCCCTTTTATAAAATTTAAATCATAACCCTAGCATCTGTCTCAAAGTGTTATGGGTTAGTTAATTAAAATAGCACAGGAAGACTATTCACGTGTCATACACTAACTCTGCAGTGTTGTTAGTTTTATGTATATTTATGTTTTTTGGACACCTTTTTTACATTTAAATTAAAATTGTGTAGTGGTGGTTATATTTTGCACTCATGTAAAAGAAGAAAAATGATAAAAGTTTTATTAGTTCAGTAGAGTTTAACAGGTTCTGCAGTGCCTGGAAAAACCATTGTTGCTATAGATCTTGGGTAGTAGTTCTGGTGAGGTGGCGTTTCATACTTCCTGGGATGAGGTCTTGTAGTTGAGGGTGGAAAGGGACAAAGGACTTTTTCAAACCAAGCAGTAAGCACTGACTCATCCTTTGAAGAAGCCCAGGTTTCTTACTTCCTCCTTTACTACCAAACACAGATTAACATATAGTATACAGGAACTAAATAGATCTCAGGAAAACATGTCAAAGTAGTTCATTAGAAACCAATAACATTAATGCTACTAAAATGTTGAAATCTTTTAATGATTTTAAGGTCATGAAAATTATTTTTTGTTTAACTTTAACTTTATCAAATGACTCAAGCTAAATTATTGAACATTAGGGGTCTGAGAGATACTTTTCATCTGATGATTTGTACAAGAGAATGACTTATTTTCAATTTTCTTGACATAGGTCTAAATAGTACAGGAAAGGGTTCTCATTCATTTGTTTATTCTTATTTAGTTAATTCATGGGTATGTGTGCTTGGGTGTATGTATGTACATGTTACATCTGCAGGAGCCCACAGAGGTCAGCAAGAAAAAGCTGTTATATCCCCTGCAAGTGCAGTTGCAGGCAGTGGCGAGTCACCAGGTAGTCTGGGACCTGGATCTGCATCCTCTTTAAAAGCAGCAAGTGCTCTTACCCTCTGAGAAACTTCTACAGCCCTTGCTTTCCTTGTTTTTAAATCTTACTGCTGAGCGCATATTTATGTGCTAAGGAGTTGAGAGAAGAATGAATAGATGACATTGGGATCACATTTAATACGAGCAGCTGAGAGGAATCATTTACTTAGATGAAAGACAAGCATCTAAAGGGACACCATATTCTACAACACTCAACATTAGCACAAGACATTTTGCCTGGAGGCCAGGAAATATGATAGTTGACTAAAACCACAGAAAATAACTAAGTGGTCAAATCTTTACTCTCTGCAACCAAGCCTCGTGCCTATGGGGAGAGATATCATTTCTCACATTTCCACAAACCATAGTATTCTCCATCAATTATAATTGCAATTGCCCTTGTTAATTTCCCGGAAAGTCGTTTGCTTTTTCCTTTGTGTTCCCTGTCTCCTTTCCTTTCCCTAATTTAGGTATATAAGCTTCCAATTCTACCCACTTCTTTGAATTACTTATATGATCTTATCTAGGGAATGTAGGAGAGTACAGGAAACCACTGTCTTCATCTCTTCAATAAAGCGTAATTACCTTTTCATATACACAAGTTCAATAAAGTACCAATAGGAAACAGTTAAAGGAGAAATAGCATAGACTATGTGTCACAGTAGTAAACTGTTTTTAAAGTACAAGTACATAAATTAATTGCTAGCACACAAACACATACTTTGAGCATATACATTCATATTGTCATTACTCACAAAATAAAACAATGCATAACTGCTTCTACAATATTTTCAGATTATAATTGTGTGATATATGATATAAAAATGACTTCAACTACACACAAGTATTCTTTTATGCAAACATTGTGGCATTTCATGTAAAGGACTCCACAGACTTGGCATCCGAGGATGATCTTTGGGTCAAGAGACAAGGGTAGCATATTGCTGCAAGGAAAACCACACCATAAAGACAGTAGGCAAAAAGAAGAAGAGAAAAAGAAAGAAGAAAAGTTCCACTGAGAGTGGTGAAGGATGCTATAGACACTTGCTTAGCTACCCCAAGTTGCTGTAGCCCCTATAAGAGTACAAATTCAAGTCACACACGGTGTAATCTCTAGGTAAAGAGTAGACTCCATATATTTTCTTTTGTACTCCATAAATAAATCCACTTCTTTAAGGACACATCCATCATTGTTATATTACCTGTATCTTTTCTAAGTAATATTCTTTATATCTACAGACAGAAGACAGCTAAGTGATCACTTTTCTCTATATACTCTAAGTCCTCCTACACAGTGAAAATATAGATCACTCTTGCTCTCCCTCTTATATTGAAAGCTTTCTTAGAAAACAAAACATGGGCTGCTGAGATGGATCAGTGGCTAAGAACACTCATTGTTTTGAAAGAACCCAGATTCAGTTCCTATACTTCAACACACCACTGTATCCCACTGCATGAGATCCTATGCTCTCTTTTGGCCTCCACAGGTAACATGCAACAGTGTGGTACAACAAAAATACTTATAAACATGAAGTAAAATGAACAAACATTAAGAAAAGAAAGCAAAAGTAGAAAAAAACAAATAAAAAGCAAAGACCACAAGTTTATGCAGTAAGGCATTCCATCAGAAATAATTCTATTTGGCAGAGGAATAGACTTACAATGCAGTACAATATAATTATATAAATATAAATATAATATTTAAATAAAAACACATTATTAATAAATATAAATATAAAAAATATTAAATATAAATAAATATATTTTAAAACATCATAAAATTTCAGATTAATTCATTTTAAGTTTCTTAATTACTCTTTTTAAAATTTAGTTAGTTTTGTGGTTGTCTGCTGTGATGTGAAGACTTGCGCAGTGTTCTTCTATCAGGAGGTGTTGTTTGGAATCATTATCAATGACTCTGGGTTGCTTCTGTTAAACCTTAAACAAGCACATTTAGATTTGATCACATTTTCTTCTAAGGCATTTAGACTCTTCCTGGTTCAATTGTACCGAATTTTTCTTGTTTCTCCTCTGACATATGAAATCTTAGCACCAGGCCACTCCAGTTATAAGATCTGTGTGTGGTTGATACTCTTGTCTGTCATTAAATTCTGAATACACTATGATGAACAGGCAATTTTAGCTGTTATACAGTACTGCGATCAAGCACAGCAAGCTAGCAGAGTTGCCTTGATGTGTGTAGACTCTGTCTCCTCTCATTTATAATCAGACCAGAGTGAAGGTAAGGAACCAAATGTTGAAATTTTGAACAAATTCAGATTGTTTTATGAAGGGGAATAATGAATAGACTAGGGAAATGTTCTATCTTTGGTAAGAAGCAGGCCAGTTCAACTGAGGTTTGGGACTCTGACTTATAGCAAATTCATTCAGCAAGGATCTCTGACATTTCTCTAGCCAAGTTAATTTTTCTGGACTACTAACAAAATATAAGGAGACTGAAATTTCACCAGGGTAAAGTTTTTAATCAGTCAAAGGTCAAATAGAGGAAAAAAAACAGAAAGAAAAAGAGATAATTATATTAAGTATTCTAAATCAGATGCATGGTGGATATTTAAAATTCAAGGAATAAAAAATTTACAATTCATAAAGAAGAATGTTATATAGCCATCCATAGAACCCATTGTCTGCTGGAGGAGGAGGGTGGCATTTGACTAGGGAAGCTAAGAAAATTTACAAGCCTCAAGAAGATCCTGAAATTTACAAGATTACATACTCCCCTCACTGTTATGTAAACCAGAATAACTGGCAGGTAGAAGACTCTGGCCTGCAGAGCGTCTAGCTAGGGAGCTTTATGCAGCTTTTGTGAACCACTGCCTGTGATGAGGTAGATTTAACAAATATGTAGCTTTATTTTTAATAACTGACCATATAAATCATAAATCTTATTCATAAGGATGAGGTGAGTATAAGTCTGTAATTGTTAAAACATTCTCACATGCTCTGGGAATAACTCTTTACCTCTCTACAATAAACTCGCTGGGTCACTAAACTGGACTTGGGTGGAATTAACTCTTTGGTCTCTCATGGATACCTTCATGAAAGGAAGTTAACAGATTTATTCAGTTACAGTGTCTGAAAGACAGGTTTAATGTTACTATAAACATGATTAAAATGTAGAAAGTAGTAAACACATACTTGAATTTATACTATTTGTAATATTAGATCATGCTATATTCTAATGGGTTTCTTTTTAAATTACCCTACTAAAATCATAGGATTCTTTCTTTCTTTCTTTCTTTCTTTCTTTCTTTCTTTCTTTCTTTCTTTCTTCCTTCCTTCTTCCTTCCTTTCTTTTCCTCTTTCTTTCTTTTCTTTCTTTCTTTCTTTCTTCCTTCCTTCCTTCCTTTCTTTCTTTCTTTCTTTCTTTCTTTCTTCCTTTCATATGTAGAGAAGTAACTGCTTTTGTCAAGTTGCATTTTGGGATCTTCATCTACCAGCATGTACTGTTCTTAAATATTTTAAAGAAAAAAAGATTATGTACTGATGAATAAATGTGCTGAATGCTACTTTACATTTTTAAAAAAAAACATTATTTAATTAGTTCTACACAATTAACTTTTCATTACTAGCCAATAGAGATATACAATATGAAGTTATTTAAAAATAGTCCTAAAATAATAAATTCCAAGATGAAATGTGTGAAAATATAATCAACCCAATAAAGAGGTATTTTTAATTGGTTTCAAAGAAAGATTTTTATAGCACAATGTAGCAAGTTGACCCGTTCATGCAGGTAAAACTATTATTTTAAAGGGTTTGAATATATATATATATATATATATATATATATATATATATATATATATATATATACACATACTTTGCTATAGTAACTTTCAAAGCCTAAGTGAAGTATAATATCAAAACTAAAGGCATGGTCATTTTTCCTGGGTTTATAGATAATGAAAGTGCTTTCTCCTCAAAAGAGTTTACAGATAGATGTCAAATCATAAATAGAATTTTGGTTACTTAATAAACACAAACAACTTAGACATTTTCTGTTTGAATTCCCCCCACCAGTCTTACTTACTTTCTAGGGAAAGTCTTCTCCAACCAAGGTCACTAGGGACATATTTACATAGGTGCAGGTTGGACTTGTCACTGAGAGAGACTGTGTCTCCCAGGAGAACTGAGGATTCTCAATGAAAGGATCTTAGAAAAGCTTCCCGCAGGTCACAGGCTTTGGAATGATGATTTAGGTAAGGTTCTGGAAAGAGATGATGTCAACCAGACTTCATAAGATTCTAATTCAAAGATCTCATAGTCTATAGCTGTGTTATAATGAAGTTTCAGACTTGACTTTGAATTAAAGTATTTCATCCAGTTCTTGGAAAAATCTCAAATCACAGAATAATGCATCATGATGGATACATACAAGAGTTGAAATAATAGTCTATGCTATTTATTTTTTTTGAAAATTCAATTTCAATTAGTTACTAAATACCAAGTTAACAGATTATAATCAGCAAAATTTATCTATGTATAGAGTGCATGGTGACCAAAAAAGGTGCTTAACTTGCCCATGTATTTAATACTTAAACATGGTTATAGTTGATCTACAGTATAAAACGAAAAACATAATTATTAATTTATGAATAAATCACATTCACAAACCTCCAATACCCATTCTGCCTGTTTGTTGGCAAGAACAAGAGTTAGAATTAACTGCATCTAATTATATATAACCTGCTTTCTTTCCTTTGTTTTCCCCTTTGTCCAGGCTGGCCTTAAACTCATGACTGACCTACGTTCACAATCGAATCCTACCACTGTGAGCCACCACAACTGGCTTCTTTTTAATTAATTGATTGGTTAATTAATTAAGTAATTAATTAATGTATATGTGTTTTATCTGCATGTATTTCTGTGCACTACTTTTGTGCCTGTAGAAGCCAGAAGAAGGGATCCTCTGGATCTGGAGTTGTAGACAGTTGTGTACAGCCATTCAGGTATTGGGAATTGAACTCAGGTCCTCTGGAAGAACAGCGAATGCTTTAACCATTGGACAATCTCTCTAGCCCTTACTTTCTTAACCACTATATATTCTTGTTCCTCGCTATATAGTCTAAGGAATTACAAAGACCATTGGATAATTTTCAGTGTGACAAAAATCAAAGTCAAGTAGCACAAATTTGGAAGTCAATGGCTATCATAAAACATGGAACATTCATTCAAATTTTATACCCTTTGCCCACAAAGCATCTTTCAAATTCAATAGAAAAATAGTCAAAGAAGAGCTAGTACATTTCTGAGGGAATTAGAGGACCCTGGAGAAGTTGGAAGTGGGAGAGATTGGAACAGAAATGATATGAGTACAGTATTCACTTTACCAGGAACTAGATACTACTGTATTAACTTTTTTATGAGTGAGTTTAATAAAATATAAAATGTGTGACTGTGTTCTTTCACAAATGTCTATGTGGCAGTGCATATGCCATTGCATTTAAATGTCTCTAGCATAATTGTATAATAGGAATGTATATTTGTAGGTAGTTCTGAATACAGAGTAAAAGTAATATATTGAAATATTTTATAAAGTTTTCTTCCTAGCCTAATAGAGAAAAATCCAAAGTAGCACTAATAATGCTTCTGTTCCCTATATTAAAACTTGTATTTACTGCTATATATGCAGATCCCTCTTCATTAATCTAAGTAATAATAAGTAAAATAGGGATGTGGAGGACTTTAAATGAAGAACTCTGAGTTTAGAGTCTAAGTCTATACTACATAGTTTTGCGGGCTGACACATTTATACATTTATTTGTTTAATTTTTCATTTTGTTCTTTTAATTATTATTTTTAAATTTTCATTAAATTTATTTTGATCATATTTCTCTCCTCCAATTTATCTCACATCTCCCCCTACCTTCCTGTCCACCCAACTCCATGTCCTTTTCCTCTCTCTTTAAAGCAAACAACCAAATAAAGAAATAAATACACAAAACCTCACAGACAGGAAAATGGAAATAGGAAAAAACAAAGGCTAATCAAACAAAATAATGCCAAAACTAAAAGTTTATAAAAACCCAATTGAGCTTATTTTGTGTTGGCTAAAACACTATCCCTGAAGCATAGTTGTGCCTAGTGAGATTACGTTGGAGAAAACCGACTTTTTCTTTATCAGAGTATCATTTGCAAATAACTTCTTGGTTAGAGGTGAGAGCCTGTGACCATTTGACACTCTCAGTGCTGGGATCCCGTCTGTCTAGAATCTGTATAGGCCTTCTTCACACTGCCCCAGTCTTGGTGTGTTCATATGATCATCGATCTTGTGTCTGGAAGAAAGTTTTCAAGGAGCTATCCAACATTTTTAGATTTTACAGTCATTCTGCCTCCCCTTTGACATAGACTTCTGAGCCTGAAAGAGAGGACATCCTTTATCTTTAATAAAGACATCCTGTTTAGGACTGAGTGCTCCCAAGTCCCTCACTGTGTGCACATTGTCCTGATTCAATTCTCTATGTTAGTTTTCATATACTACATTAAGGAGTTTCTCTGAGGTGGGCTGAGCGAGGAACTGATCTAGCGGCATAGTAGTATGCCATTAGACTTTATTTTATTATGTCTCAATAGCATAATAACAGCAATACGCTGTCCCATAGGCCCATGACTTATGTAATCTCAGATATTTGTCTACTTTATCTGTGTCAGGTATGAATTCTGTCTCATGAAGTGGTCCTTAAATCCAATCAGAAAGTGTTGGCTTACTCCTCTAACATTTGTGTCGATATTATACCTGTACATCTAGCAGGCAGGTCACTGTTGTGAGCCTCCGGGTTTGTAACTGAGGATCTTGATGATTAACTTTTCTCTTCCAGTAACAGGATGAGTAGCTTACAATACTATGTACAATAGTCAGTAGGGGTGAAGCTTCTAGTTAGGCACCAGTTCATCTTCTCCGTGTTCAATGACAATGTAAATGTTGTCTTCAGTACCATGACCTTACCATCAGGTGGTAGAGAGAAAACAAGGGTGTGATGTTTGAGGATTTCTGTGGGGCTCCTTACCCCTATGATTAGACAAGATGTAACCCGTTCATTTTTTGGCACTGACAGTTTTACTTGGTGGCACTGAAATGTCTAGATGGGGCATTGCCTTCCTATTGTTTAGTTACTCCCTTCATATTTTGTGCATAAATGTATCAATTTTAGGAAGTGTATACAGTAATAAGCTTCCGTATAACTTCTCAAATGCCTTTCAGTATTTGTTATTCCTACCCATAGTTCCTCTTTTACCCTTCTCTTATCAATCCCCCTTCCTATTTAATCCTCCAATTCTCATCCACTCTTTGTCCCTCCATAACAATGTATTCTATTTCTCTTACCTTGTGAGATCTTTTCCTTTTGCCTAATCTCTTAAATCCCCTGCCCTGCATTGTTTGATGACATATTAAAGCCAGAAAAACTTGAATATTTACAATCTTTTTCCTCTTGGTTCTGGATGTTTTTTTTTCCTAGCTCCATCCATTTAACTGTGAATCTCATAAGTTCACATTTCTTAACATCTGAATACTATTTGCTTATGTAATATAAAATGTTTTCATTATTCACTCATTAGTTGATGGATACCTAAGCTGTTTCCAATTTCTGGCTATTATGAATGGAACAGCAATAAGCATGGATGCTCAAGTGTTTGTGAAGCAGTCTGCAGAGCAGGATATACTTCTTAATCTCTCCAAACTTGAGTTTGTATTTTCATCATTATAATTACATCATCATAGCTGCAAATGTCAAATAATACTTTCCTTAGAGGGCTTTATAAAGATTTATTAGATAATATATTAAGATCTATAGCACAGATTAATAACATAAATATCAAATTATCTTAGCTAAGAAATGTTGCCCTTTGAAATGCCCAGAAGTTTTAGAGTAATATCAGACTCAATTAAGATCAATGGATAAATATTCTCAGATAGAACCAATATTTTCAATAATTATTCCAGGAACACATTATAACTAAAGGAAATAAGACAAAGGTAAATTCCATGTGAATGCACACACATGCACATGCACACAAACACACATGTGTACATATATATGTGTATGTGTTATTTATACATATATAACATATATATATATATATATATGACTGTGTATACATTAAAGTTTGGTAACCATCAAAATATTTTGTAAGTATATTACAAAGGGCTTTTTATTAGATAATTGAATATAATTTTAAAATAAAAATTGTTTTAAAAATGTTGAACTACAATTATTTCACACAAATTGTATCTTATCTGTAGCTCCTAAATACACATCTGTCCTAGTAAAAAATAAAACATAATATTGATTTTGTTTTATCTTTATCATTTATTTATATATGCATCTAATTTGTTTATGTCTTCTGGTCTCATACCTTAATGTAAACAATGTATGCTTGAATTATTAATAATATTTTTTTAAAAATAAACACAATTATCTTATAGTAAGCATATATACATATATGCTTATAATATGACTATAGTTGTATAAGCAACCAATCTTACAGGCAACTTTCACTGTGGCATTATGAATATAAGGGGTAGTATTAAGAAAATAGGTTGCAATGAATCTTTTCTATTAGGATACAAACCACAAATAAATTCATCAGTTTTGCTTATTTTATTGCTTATGTATTTCTAGGCATTACACTGTGTCTGATTATAGACAAATGACCAGCAAATTTTTACAATTGAATACAGAAACATAAGCTTATTTATAATTTATATAGTGACAAAATATAAAACAGGATATGGAACATGGTACTTCTAGCTACATAAAATTCAACTCACAATTTACCCAGTTAATTGCATGCTATACAAATGCCAGCCTATACTTTAAATTATTAAATAAACAATTAAATAGTCACACTAAATTAAAGGCCCAAGGGAAATAAAGTCAAATAGATCTGTAATAGATCTATAATAGATGGAATGTCTTATGCAAAGCAAAGTATCACGACAGAATTTTCTTCTAATAAATAAAGAGAACACAGTCTATCATTTTAATAACATTGTTATGATTATTTGTATTGTTTTGCTAGGGTATGTTCCAAGTAATTTCCATACTTGTGACAATTAAACCACACACTTATCTGATATGTCTCGTTTATCTGAAACCATTAGTGAGAAAATAAAATATTTTTATACTCTTTTACTTAACCTTTTAGAGCTCAAAATTCAGTTAGGTTAGCTTTTTTTGATGAACTTATTTTAAAGGTTATAAGAACTTTATTGTGCATACTACAATAATGAATTCATTTTAATTTGCCAATATGCTATATCCAGTAAGTAGGGTTTTCTACTGCTTGCACTCATATTCTTTGTTAACCCTTTCCTTAGAAGAGCATGGGTTGCTCCTAGCATCCATCTAATCAAGTAGAGCTGGGTGAAGATGTGGAGTTGCACTGTTCAGTTGCTTGACAAGTTTGTCTAGGCTTCTGTTTGTGCTTCATTTGCACAGAAGGATTAATGAGCTTCTTGCTTAATCATTATTGGTATTACAATTACTGAAGCCAAATAATAAAGAAAATTCGGAAAGAGGAAAGGAAAATGAGAGATAATATTACCAAAGTCTTCATGGTTGATAGTCATGATGTTTTATAGTTTGCTGAGAAAAGTTTGTAAAGGATAAGTGCCTCAGTTCTGGCCAAATGTCAAGATCTACCCGAACAACCAAGCAACTCTTCACCACACTTCATTCACTTAAAATAATTGGACAGACTTTCCAATGATCTGAAAGTTCACCTTGACTTCATTTGCACTTAGTGTAGTCTTTGAAACATTAGGACTTACATATTTATTTTTAGAATTTGTCCTATTTGTGTAGTTGTAATTAACTATACATATACTCTGAAAATATCTATTCTGACTAAATTTAAGACCCATCTAGTATTTCTTTAGGATTTCTGATTACAACTTAAAACAGTCCACCTTTAATGTTCTAATAAAGAGAAGGTAACAGATTTTAGGCAATGTGACTCCTGAAGCTAGTATATAAAAATGAAACTGCCTTCATCAAGGCAGTTTATCACTACCTCCCTCAACTCACCCTAGTGTTACCACTCCATTTTCCTCTGAATTTCATGTATTCTTTTTATTTTCCGTAACCCAGTAAGTCCATTTAGTGCTATACCCATATTCATGGGTGTATGGACATCCACTGGGGCATAAGCAACATAGCAGTGGCCACACCCCAAAAGGAGAATGATTCCTTCCTTCCTTTAGTGTCCATCAATTGGTAATAGGAATAGTACCTTAGAGGTTTCTCCCTGGCCATGTTGGAATTTTGACTAGCTTAATCGTGTGTAAGTCTTTTGAATTCTACCCCAAATGCTGTCGTCATACATGCAACAGTCATGTCATGTCCAGAATCTTCATTCTACACCTCTCCTTCCAGCTTCATGTACTCATTGTCTGTGTGCACCTTCTTCAAGGTTCCTTGAATCTGGGATGGTGGAAGGTTGATAGAGATAATGCTCCTTAGCTGATTACTCAGTCATTTATGCTTAGTTCTTTGACTAGTTTTGAGTCTTTGCAGTAGCCACTACCCACGACTACATAAGGCTTCTCTGACCTAAGACTAGCAAAATGTTATTGCTATAACATAAATACTTAAAATGGAGTTTGATAGCATGCCAGTTTCTCTATAAGGATCTTCTCAGTCATAGTAGAATTTTTGAAAAGATTTGCAGTACCAGGCATAAAAAATCATTTCATTGAAACAGGCCTTATATCCATGTGGAGAGATTAGTTACTCCAGTAAGCACCATGTCACTCTTGAAGCCTGGGTATATCTTTGACCAAGTCAGTCTTCTAGCATGCAGAGATCAGATTTGGGTAAGATTACAGATGCCTTTTCTCCTACCCCCCCCGCCCCCAGCAGCTTTACAAAAACTTCTGGGCCTTTCTTACTTGATACGTGCTTTTGAAATCTAAGCTGATCATATGGTAAGCAAACCCAGATAACAGAGAGCATGTGTAGAAGGTTAAACCACTAGCACCAGAAAAGACTCCGGCCACAGCAAGAGCTGAGGGAGAGATGTGAGTGAGCCTAAAAGGATTTTAATGTAATTTGATGTAATTTATCAGCAAAAGCCTAGTGAAGCAATACCACTGAGACATGGTCAAGTAGGAGTAAAATAATGTTGTTATTATTTGTAGGCATCAGTTTGATTTATTAAGAATTTTGATATACTAACTTCAATTAGAGAATGTGTATGGTTTTTTTTTTTTTTGAGGGTGCAGCGAACTTTATTGATGGTATTCAAGAGAGAAGGGTGGGCTCCCTAGGGCCCTCCTGTTATTGTGGGGTCTGGGATGGAATTGTGAGGGAGATGCTCAGTGTTGGGGGCTGAGTTGGGAGGGGGAGTCCTCAGCAACTGAGGGCCTCTCTCTTTGCTCTCAGCATCCTTGCTGGGCTGGGTGGTCCAGGGTTCTTACTCCTTGGAGGCCATGTGAGGCCATGAGGTCCACCACCCTGAGCTTTACAAAGTTGTCGTTGAGAGCAATGCCAGCCCCAGCATCAAAGGTGGAAGAGTGGGAGTTGCTGTTGAAGTCGCAGGAGACAACCTGGTCCTCAGTGTAGCCCAGGATGCCCTTTAGTGGGCCCTTGGATGCCTGCTTCACCACCTTCTTGATGTCATCATACTTGGCAGGTTTCTCCAGGCGGCATGTCAGATCCACAACAGATACATTGGGGCTAGGAACACAGAAAGCCAAGTCAGTGAGCTTCCCGTTCAGCTCTGGGATGACCTTGCCCCCAGCCTTGGCAGCACCAGTGGATGCAGGGATGATGTTATGGGCTGCCCCACGGCCATCACGCCACAGCTTTCCAGAGGGGCCATCCACAGTCTTCTCAGTGGCAGTGATGGCATGGACTGTGGTCATGAGCCCTTCCACGATGCCAAAGTTGTCATGGATGACGTTGGCCAGGGGGGCTAAGCAGTTGGTGGTGCAGGATGCATTGCTGACAATCTTGAGGGAGTTGTCATATTTCTCGTGGTTCACACCCATCACAAACATGGGGCATCAGCGGAAGGGGCGGAGATGATGACCCTTTTGGCCCCACCCTTCAAGTGAGCCCCAGCCTTCTCCATGGTGGTGAAGATGCCAGTAGACTCCACGACATACTCAGCACCAGCGTCGCCCCATTTGATGTTAGTGGGATCTCGCTCCTGGAAGATGGTGATGGCCTTCCCGTTGATGACAAGCTTCCCATTCTCAGCCTTGACTGTGCCCTTGAACTTGTCGTGGGTAGAGTCATACTGGAACATATAGACCATGTAGTTGAGGTCAATGAAGGGGTCGTTGATGGCAACAATGTCCACTTTGTCACAAGAGAAGGCAGCCCTGGTAACCAGGCGCCCGATACGGCCAAATCCGTTCACACCGACCTTCACCATCTTGTCTATGAGACGAGGCTGGCACTGCACAAGAAGATGCGGCTGTCTCTGGAACAGGGAGGAGCAGAGAGCCGAGAATGCGTATGCTTTTAATGTTTCTCATTTTCCTGTATCCTTATAGATCAATTGCAAAATCAATCACATAGAAGAAGACTGTTGATGACTTGTATTGTAAAATTTCCTGATAACGTTAACAGCCCAAAGGCCACTGATGAGTAATTCTTACAGCTGGCAATTTGCTATATATAAGTAGTTTGATTTATATATTTGAGCGTGACTATATATATCCTACCGCAAATGCTTTGCATACATTTATCTAAAAAGTGAAAATTAGTTGAATTTTTAAAAATTTCACAGGATTACTGAATCTGAGTGATTAAGACAAAATGCATGCCTCCAATTTTTGGGATCAGAAAGATTATTTTTCTCTATGAATATATACTACTTATATTAGTATTTTATATGTCACCGATCTCTATTAACACAATTACTTCAATATCTAGTCTGCTCATTTTACTGGAATAATTTATTGCTTAAAATTAGTTCCTTTAAATTTCAAAATTATGCAGCAATTGCCTATCTCTCTAGAAATTATCCGGTCCATTCATTAAAGGAAGTTTATTTTTTGTTTTGAGATCAGAGTTCTTTACTATATAATTGCTCTGGTGTATTCCCCACAAAGACAGAAGCTGCTTATTTTCAGTAATTGGGATACTAATGAGTGTGTAGGGTTTTTGCAATGACAGAGGAACAAAAATACAGAGCACTGAAAATAGCCAGACACAGTGAAGGCCATAACCCTGGTAATTATACCCTCAAATGACTCACTATCTTTGTCAGCATATCAGGGTCTTGTTACCCTAATGAGTGGTTAACTTCATCTTTTTGGGGTATTTGTCAGATTGTTTTAGGCTATTTATAGAGTCATTTATTTCTTAAATTTTTTAGTTTCAGAAATTACTCTGATTTGGTAATCTATGGCTCTTCACTGTAACCTTGGGATATATTTTATCTTTTGCCACGGGTTATTTTTGTCTCCTTTTGTTTTATATTCTGTACTAAAACTGGATTTTAGATTTATTCAAATTTATGATTGTTAATTCTTTGTTAACAATTTATCTTTTACTCCAATTTATTTTATTATGTAATAAGCTGTCTCCTTTCTCTAGTCAAGATTAGCTTATTTACTTTAATACACACAGTATTTCGTGTTTCTATAGAGTTTTGCAGTTCCATTTCCTGTTTTTAGATCATTTAAGAGAGTATTTTATAATGTTCAATTGTATATATTACAGAGACAATTTTACAGATTAAAGAGACCAAGTGTCATAGCATCCAGCAAAACACTAATGGCATATAGTGTAGCTAATAGATGGTATTTTACTTCATTGTTGGCAACAAAACAATTGTGAAATTCTCAATCACTATATCACATGGTATCTTATTTTGAATTCATACAAGCATACAGTATCCATAATGTTTTGAAATTCATCCATTCTTGGCTTGAATTTGTTTATTTCAAATGATTTCTTTATATCCTCTCTGATATTTATATTTCTTTATCCTCTATATCATATTTTCATTTGTAGTATACAGATTGACATGAGTCAGTATTATGACAGATATCACTTGGGGTTTTTTTTACCCTATCTTAGATAATTTAGTTGTCAAATAAATGACTCAAAAGTTTCATAATAAGCCTTAAAACACTAGAGATGGGAAGATATCAACCCTGTATGATATTTTGCCTACTTTCCTGTTAATAATCCCAAGGTATTACTTACTATGTTCAGCCTGAGCTGCTCTTAATCCAAATGGCCAGCTCTCAGGGCCAATCTGTGCTACCCTATTGTGACTTCCTTTTTCTTCTTCCCCTCTATCCTTGTGTGGTCCTTGCCTGAGATCCTAAGCCTCAGAATATTTAGCCCCACCTACCTGTCTTCTGCCCAGTTATAGCTTGTAGGGATGTTTACTCACCAATTATTGATAACTTAGGGAGCAAGGTTTTCCCAATCAAAGCTGGTGTATGTGAGGATCTGTGCAACTTATAGCAACCAGATCTTGGGGTTCAGATTTTATCATTTGAATATAAGCAGCACCAGGCCAATCTCCTATAAACCAAGGTAATCAAGAAGTTATACATCTCCATTTTCTTGCCATATTTCCTATTTGCCACATTTTCTCCTCACCAGTAGCAAAGTACTTGTAATTCTAGGGATACATATTTCTCTCTTCCTCATAATCTCCTGTCTAGAAGCCCATCTTCATTAACCCTCTCTACTCTCAGACTCCTTATCTGCTTTCTGAGTCCCCCACAGTGCTTCCTTTTCCTACGATTAGTGGATCAATTTTCTGATGTACAATGTATTATTATAATATGCAGTGATTCTCACCTGATAGTTCTCTTTATAGAGTCATCCATTATTTCTCTCTTATATCACCTAAGCCATTTGGAAAAAGAAATTGCATCCTTTACCTATGGACATGCCCTTGTAGCTGTGCTGAGGGCCTTCATCCATAGGTCAGGTACTGAGGGAGATGTGTGGGGTGGACCCTAAATACTCAGCAGACTTTTCTCTGAAGGAGCAAAACTTAATTTTCTGGAGCCATCAGAAAGGGGAAAAATAATACAACATATGCACGTGAGCACACACATGTGTGCACACGCGCGCACGCGCGCGAGCGCACACACACACACACACACACACACACACACACACACACACACACCGTTCCATCAACTTTATTTATTTCTCCCATAACTTATATCCCCAGCAAAATCTCTCAAGTAGAATGGAAATTACAATGTGATTACATTCTATTTTTCTTTAAGTGAATGATTACAATAAGTACAAGTGAAAAAGAGAATGCTTGCCAATACCCTTATATGATTAAATATTTTATGTATTACAGGTGAAAAAATCAAAATGATTTCCACGGAACCACGTACATTCATATTGAAGCAACCTATATAGATTGAACAAAGTTGAAAGCAAGCAAGTTATTTTTCTCAGCTGGTGCCATTACTGGCAGGCTGCAATTTGTGGTTACAAAGAAAGGATCAATTGTTTTATTATTTATCTTAAAAAGAAATCGTATAAAAATTCTTAAAGGAATCACAAATCTAAAGTTTTATATAAAAAACAGTCATTTCTACCCTCAGGGTGAACCCCTACTCATTAACGATTTTTATTAAATCATATTAGGAAGCTGGGTGCAAAAATGGGTACAAGAAATTATCACCTTGATCACTAGCCCAGCTTTAACAAGAAAGACACGGCAGCTATGCTAGGTGAGCTGCCACTGTTCTCTGAGCTCAGTTACCAAGAGTGTGCCTTTCTAAATTTCAAATTGTTCTCCAAGATCTTTTACATCAAAGCCATTAACAAAACTGTTTTAACCCAAGTAGGCTAACAGTCTACGTCTCTAAATTCTTTGTGAGGGTGATGGTAGAATTCAACAGCAATACTTGGAAAAGTTCAATCACCATTATTTTAAGTGTTGGTGGCCCTTCCCAAAGAGAGCTTGGAAACCACCTTAGCATTTTCATACAACTCATAGATTATGAGGCATGACCATAAAGGCAACATGCAGGGTAAAACTCCATAATATGATGAAGTCCTGAGTCCCGAGGACATGTAGTCCTCTGGGCTTTTCCTCCCTAAGGCATACCCACTGCTGGGTTAAAGTATGGGCTGTCCTTCATGAGCTATAAAGCTGTTACTCCTCTCACTCAATCCATAAAAGTCCTGAAAAGTAATGTAGCCCTTCTTTGTGTGGGAAGCTGAGGAGAAACAAAGCAAAACTAGAATCATTATCACTGATGGGTGAGCATCATACCCAATTGCTATGTTCATAAATCAGATCAAAAGATAAGGATGGCATATTGTCAGACAGGCCAGTGTTCATGTTGACCACACTTGACAGCAAATGCAGGAGTTTAAAATTAAGTTCAAAGCCATCCAGGCTGTGTGGGTGTCATTATTAAAGCAGGGAAACACCCCAAATAGTAATGAGAGATGGAAACTAGCTATCTTATCCCCAAATGTCACAAGTGGAACAGCTGCCACTCACTAGGCTAATTCAGTTTATTGGTCTTTATTTTCTGCCTTCTAGCCTTCAAGTCTCCTATCATGTTCTCTAGTATACAATTTGAAGAATTCAAACTTATTAAGCTTTAAAAAACTATTTCCCAAGAGAAAAATTTTATTGTTTTTCAGTCAAATGAGGTTAAAGATAAATATTTGGGTATGGTGACTCATAAGCTATATGTTAAGGTATATACTTAGATAACGTTTATGAAAAGTTTTATTCAATCAATCTGTCTGTCTATCTGTCTACCTATCTGTCTGTCTGTCTGTCTATCTATCTATCTATCTATCTATCTATCTATCTATCTATCTATCTATCTATCTGTAATTTACGCACTTATCCATCTCCCCAGTCTTAAAGTATGCTTTTGGATTGCTACATGTATCTGTGTACTACCTGTTTCGACTTCATGTAGATGACAGGCTGACAGCCTTCATGCCATTTTAGTGAATTTATTTTTTTCAGCTATGTCATTGCCATCAGATCTCCAGATGACTGTGTCCACAGAATCCTCATGTGCCTTGTAAACTGCCTTATTTCAGTCATGTGAGGAGCAAAGACATATTCACTTTGCCATAAGAATGAGCTTCCACTGGATGCTTTCTGAAAACAGCAGTACTAAATAGTTGAGTTCCAATTGGTAAATAAAACATAGAGTTTTCAGTGATTAGAGCAACAATATATTCAATGTTTACCAAAGTAAAAACAAAGAAAATAAACTAGAAGTGAAATAAAAATGAATTCTCTCAGTCAATGCATTATATAGTTTAGAGAGCATATTGATAATGTCCTACTAAATATCAGAATAAAAAGTGCACAGCTAGATATAGGACTAAGGCATTGTGTCCTAGAACTAAAGTGTAACAGGAGAAAATATAATGACCATGGGAGGAAATAATCCTGAGGACAGAAAGGGTCCTGTCACTATTAGTGTAGCACAGTTTGTGTGTGTGTGTGTGTGTGTGTGTGTGTGTGTGTGTGTGTGTTTGGCGGTATGTGTATGTGTACTTGAGGGGTTATCCTAAAACACTAAGGAGGTCCCTGAGAGCTGGGTTGACCTTCGTAATGAGAGCTACTCCCTTAGTGGAGCTTGTAAAGAGAATTACTACTATCATTGAGGATAAATCAATGGTGGTGAGGGAAAAAGAGGCATTGACTACACTAGGTGTGGTAGCACAGGACTCTAATTTTAGCAGTCAAAGGCCAGAGGCTGGAGTATCCTGAGTCCAGGGATAGCCTGGACCATGTATTGAGTCTCTGCCTCAACAAACAAAGCTATAAAACAACACAGTCATTGAATTCACGTGTTTTGAGAAAACACATCTTTTTTAAATTAATTAATTTTTACTTTTTCATCTTTACATCTTGCTCGTTGTCCCCTCCCACAATTCTTCCCCTCTCTTCCCCTCTCTCCTAGCAGATGGGAGTGTCCCTGGGTATTCCTCCCACCCCATCGTCACATCAAGTCTCTGCAAGGCGAGGCACATCCTCTCCCACTGAGGCTAGAAAAGGCAGCCAAGTTAGAACATATCCTTTGTATATACAACAGCTTTTGGGATAGCCTCTGTTCCAGTTCTTCAAGACCAAAATGAAGACCAAGCTACACATGTGCTACATATGTGCAAAAAGGCCTAGGTCCAGCTATTTGGTTGATGGCTAAGTCTCTGAGAGCTTCAAAGGTCCAGGTTAGTTGACTCTCTTGGTATTCCTATACAATTTCTATTGCCTCAAGGGCCCACAATCCTTCCTCCTATTCTTCCATAAGACTCCCTAATCTCCATCAACTATTTCTCTATGTCTGCATCTGTCTGAGTCAGGTGCTGGGTGGAACCTCTCAGAAGACAGCCATGCTAGCTAGACTCCTTTCTGCAAGAATAACAGAGTATTATTAATAGTGTCAGGGATTTGGTGCCCATGGGATGGGTCTCAAGTTGGGCCAGTTTTTGGTTGGAATTCCCTCAGTCTGTTCCATCTTCTGTCCCTTTATTCTAAGTAGGCAAGGTAAATTTTGAATAGAAATTTTTATGGGTGGGCTGGTGTCCCTGCTGTTCCAATGAGTTCAGGCCTGGCTACAGGAGGTGGCCTCTTCAGGTTCCATATCCCCACTGCTGAGATTCTCAGCTAAGGTCGCCCCCATTGACTCTTTAGAGCTTCCCCTATTCTAGGCCTCTTGCACATCTTGGAGATGTTCCTACCCCACCCACAGCTGCAGATTTCCATTTATTCTTATGGCCATCTGGCCATCATCCTGTCATTACCACACCTGATCATGAACTCCCCCATTCCCTTCTCCATCCCCTCTCCTATCCTGTTCTCTCCCTCCATCTGCATCTTATGACTATTTTATTTCCCTTCCTAAGTGAGAGCCAAGGATCCTGAATAGTACCTTCCTTCTTGTTTAGGGTCTTTGGTCTGTTAAGTGTAGCATAGGTACCCTGTAATTTATGGCTATATCCACTTATCCACGGATGTACTTTGGTGACTGGGTTACCTCACTCAGGATGATATTCTCAAGTTTGGTCCAGTTGCTTGCAAAATCCATGATGTCTTTGATTTAAATAGCTGAGTAGTATTCCATTATGCAGGTGTACCACATTTTCTAAATTCATTCTTCAGTTGAGGAACATCTAGGTTGTTTGGAGTTTCTGGTTATTATGAATAAAGCTGCTATGAACAAAGTTGAACAAGTGTCTTTGTGATATAGTGGAATATTTTTGGATATTTTCCCTGGAGTGGTATAGTTTGGTCTTGCGATAGAACTATTTCCAGTTTTTTGAGAACAATCAAATTGATTTCCAAAGTGGCTGTATAAATTGGCACTTCCATGTGCAATGGAAGAGGAAAACAGATATTCAACTGACTCATATACTTTGAATTATATTTATCAAGAAAACATGTCAGATGAACAATTGGAGTTGTTTCTCTGGCAGTGTGAATCCTTATAAATATTATTTCCTTTAAATAAAACAAATTTAAGTAACATTATAATAAGAACTCTAGTTTTAAGATTCTAAACTTTATTGATCTGTTTTCAAGAGAAGACATGTTAGTAGCTTATCATCACTATGTGTGAGACTGATTTCCTCATTTGAGCAGAATTTAAAACAAATCCAACACATTTTAAACACATACGTCTAGTTCTTTTTACTTTTAGTTCTTTTCCTTAAAAGAGAATTCTCCACTTCTCAGCTTTGATTTTATTTTATTCCAATTTTTCTGTGGTTTATGATGAAACTTCTTGTTCAGCACTTCTGTATCTATGTTGCATATTTCCCATGAGCGCGCTCTCTTTCGCTCGCTCTCTCTCTCTCTCTCTCTCTCTCTCTCTCTCTCTCTCTCCTTCTCCCCCTCCCCCCTCTCCCCTCCCCCTCTCTCCCTCTTCCCCCTCTCCCCTCTCTGTCTCTCTCTTTGTGTATGTGTTTCTGTGTGCATCCAGCATATACATTTACCTGCTTTGCTTTAATCTCAGTATTGCCTTTTGTTATCTTCAGCATCTTTGCCTGATATTGCAATTACACTGCCCTTTGCCTTGAGTTGACAATTTCATGGCACTTCAGTCACACCTGGATGCTGACCAGATCCAATTCCACCTCCCTTTTATTCTGTGTTTGTGTCTTCGATGTGGCTATTAAATGTTCTGTCCCTTGCAGGGAACTATTTAAAGCTACAGTGCTTCTTCTACAGAGTGTTTTGAAATGTTTACCTATTTTACAGAAGATTTCATTGACTAATTCAGTGATTTTTTTTTCAACTTGGAATACTCAAACTTTGGAATACAAAGTTTATGTTTTTATGGTAACACAAATGACCATTTGGTCTAGCATAGTATCTTAAAGACATATGATCCTATTTTCTCAGAAATATATGTGAAAACTAGTTTAATACATGATACAAAACTGAATACAAGTATTTAAGAATTTTAGTCTATTAGGTCTAAACTATGATGAGATAAGATAGATGTCCTTCCCTTTGTCACCTTTTGATGTAGCCGGTTTTATTAATAATTCCCATTAGAATAGTGGAGATTAATTTTAATGTTCTAACTTTTTGAGGAAGTAGAGATTTTACCATCAAGGGTGTTGACATTTTTTTATTTATAGTTCAATTGTAACAAAAGTCTTACATCTAATGTTCTTACGACTTTTGACTCAAACAGGGTTGTAGTTTTTTGGGGTTTGTGATTGTTGATTAAAAATTGTCAACTAAATTGCATTTAGAATCACCATGATAATACACTTTGGCTTGTCTATGAGAGTTTTTTCAGAAGTACTTAAGAGGAGAGATCCATTCTGAGACTTGGGAGCATCATTCCTTGGAAGAGGTTTCTGGACAGAAGAAAAACATTAATTGAAATGTCTTTTGCTATGGTTATTACTACTGTGAAGAAACACCATGACTAAAGTCGTATTTGGAGGAAAGGGTTTATTTGGATTAAATATCCAAAATCTCTCAGTGTTGCCCTTTGAGAGAATCATGGGCAACATCTCAGACCAGAACAGGGGAACCTGGAGGTAGGAGCTGATAAAGCAGCCATGGGAAATGCTGCTAAGTACAGGCTTGCTCCTGTGGCTCGCTCAGCCCATTTTCTTATACAACCCAGACCATTAGCTCAGAGTTGTCCCACCCATAATAGGCTGGGATATCCCACATCAATAACTTATTAAGAAAATGTCTATAAGGGCTAGAGTTATATATAGACATGTTCTCAATTAAGGTTCCCTTTTCTCAGATGACTGTAGCTTGTGTCAAGGTGACATAAAACCAGTCAATGCACGAAGTAAGCAACAGTGTTAATCATCTCAGACTGTGAATGCAGTGTGACTGGCAGCCTTGTGCTCTTCCTGGGGTGCCTTGACCACCATGTTTAACAGTTCTGGCATACTTTGAGCCAAAATAAAACCTTTTATTCCTTCATCAGGTATGTTGTCACAACAGTTAAAATAGTAACTAATATAAGGCCTTCCAAAAATTTGGGGGCAACTTTTATTTTTTCCTTGTGCAAACTTTTCCATCACTATAACCTGAAGATGAAATTTCTGGTTATCATTGGAAACTCAGTTGTGTCATGTGATTTTTTTTTTCTAGAAACTGTCTTTTGAGAGCTTGTTTTGAAATAGCAGATATGTGACACGGTATTTTGCTGAAACAAACACATGCTATTTTTCTGGATGCTGCCTGGAAAAAAAAGGGCATGTGATGCTTTCCTGGAGCAGAGGCTTGAGAGGACATGTGTTATTTAGGAAGGGTGTAAACCAACAGTGTCCGATGTTCTAGCACTGGGTCCCCTTACTGCTCTGTCCTGGTCTGTCATGGGCTTTGCTGATACTGGTCTTCACTGACAACGCTTTGGCATTGGTTCAACTTGCCTCCTTCACTGCTCATCGCTTCACATGGATTCATAGAGAGAAATGGACCAAAGAACTTTTGTGATATTCTAGTGCCTTCTTAATGCTTCTGCAGTCTTGGACCAATTGGTAGAGCCTTGTGTTTCTTCTGGATTAAACTGCCTTTCTTGAACGGTGTTTGTGAACAGATTAAGCTACTACTGTTGATTTGTGATATCATGATGAGATGCTGTCCATGTCTTTTTCTCAGACTTCAGATGGGTTTCTAGAGATAGCTTCACACTGAGAACATCCATCCAGGAACAGAAGCCCCTGGGAGCCATATCACTTTTGCTTACAACAGCTAATGGCAGTGGAGGTGTCTTGACTGATGATGCTTGGCTGACGAGCAAACCACCACTACCCAAGATGCTGTTTAATGATCATTTCCATCTATATAGAACATTTTATAGTTCTGATTAAGTTATAGTGGGAATGTGTAAGGTTGCTTTAGAATTTCACTTAAGAAGAATAGAGGAATAGAATAGAATAGAATTTCACTTAAGAAGAATAGGAAGAATAGAAGAATAAAAGTGTTTTATTCTAGCTCAGTCTAATTCACTATGGTCATTGGTTGTCCCTTTTCCAAGATACCTATTTAAAGCTTCCATGTTGAGACCATGTTGGTGATCATACATACATGCATGCATACATACATACATACATACATATATATGTAGACATGCACATAAACATACACATAAAACACACACACATACACTTATACATATATTTTTGTAGAGGATAGGCCGCATATTACACTATGATGATTTTAACAGGTACGAAAACCACATTCTGACACTAGAAAGAGGATTACCTGCTCTATGACATAGAGAACTGATATGTGAACAAAATGAATGGCACAGCTTGTTATATGCCTGCATCCTCACCTGCCAGTCATGAGTGCTTGAATGGGTTCCAGGGCCCATTCACTTGATATGTATTTATATTCCCTATGACCCATATTTCATCAGTTTAATCATGACTAAGTTAGTATCTTGTCATGATTGTGACTCCAGCAAAGTGTCAGATATGTGACTGAAATCTTTGGGCGTGATACTATACAATTAATAAAGGACTGCTTACACTAAGGCCTTAGATTTATTCTTGTAACCATTTTGAATGAGAATTTGCATGTTGGGTCTGTAACTGAGGATGAATGAAGGAGAGTATTCTTTGTGTGGCCTGTAATGTGATCGTATGCTCTTATTTTATGCATACTATTTGCAGTTGAATAGTATAATGATATGTTGAAACAGCACATTATCATGCATTTTATTTTTCCTCCTTCATACAGGGTTTCTGGAAGACTCAGAGAGGCAGAGACTATAGAATAATGATATATGCACCAAGTATTAGTTGCTCCACAGTTCGCATAAATCTGAGGTGACCTTGGAAAAGGTTGTGCCTTCAAGAACCTTCTCAGGCTTATGAAAGACTTGCATAGCTATTATGAATCCCCTCTGAAAACATGGGCTCTGCTTTTTCCTAGATCCTAGACTCCAAGTGTCAACAGTAAGTATGCAAGCAAGAAATTTAATGGTGAAGCATTGTGGTCACCTATTAGCTAGGACAACTACCTTTGTTACAGGTTTAAATTATAAATTTCAAACTCCACCAGACTAACAAATATTTCTGGAACTCTGTATTCTCTAGGTGAAACCATTCTTTTTTATTTCACCAGGTGAGTGGTTTGATGTGGAGTCTGAATCTCTAGTCCTCAAGTATCTTTAGATGGTTAAGTTCAGGATAATAATAACATCAGGGACTGTACAAATCTGAAAAACCCTGTGCTCATTGAGGAGGCTCAGTCTCACAAACACTGAGAGTAACTTATAGGCTGCACCTAACATATTAAACACGTTGGTAAAGTTGTCTTCTGATCTAGGGTTGATCTAAGGACCAGAATTCAAAGTCCTGTAGTACACGAGTCTTGCTGCCAGGATCATTACACAACAATGCTCAACAACTGCCACAATACAACAGCAAAACTTAAAATTTTAATGGTAAGTGTAATAAAGTAAAGCTATCATAAGAATTAAATATCAATATAATATGTATTAAGAAAAGCTTGCATAGAATATCCTAAAGTACTGGATGCATTGTTTTAACAGAAAGAATATGTCATAGATATATGTAGAAACTAAATCACCTATATTCTTATTAGATTTTTGATACTAGAAACTTTACAGTAAGTGTACATATGTTATCACAATTTTTTTTCACATTTTCATAGTTGTGGATTGTTCAGCATTTTATTATCTTTTGTGATAAATAATTACATAATATTTCCAAGCTGCTTGCTAGGAATTACTTTTTTCTGTATTCAGTTTCATGAACACTGTGGCCACATTTTTATTAGGAAAAGATTCTAAAGTATTTTCTTTTCTGGACTAAGGGATTATGCACAAAAAACGACCAACGAAAAGTATTATCGTCCATTTGTACATAATAGAAAAATTTCAACTGCTCAAACAACTTGGATTATTTCCAGGAAGGAAATGAATCTTTTCTTTGCCAATTGTGATTTTGTATTAGCTGTATTATTGTTGGTCTATCTGGAATTACATTTCTAGCACTCTGAATGTTCATCCTTTATAGTGATATCATGATTGTGCAAGTTTGATTAGTAATAGTGTTTTGTGCCACAATAAATACAGATTAAGGAGAGTTTATCACGCTTACTTCCATTCCTTATAGAACAGAATGAATGATCATCTATTGAAAAGATAACAAAGTAAATGAGAAAAAAACCTTTATTATTATTTTTCTTCCTTAACACACAAAGAGAGCAAAACCACATTGGTTAAAAGTTGTCTCCCCAAAGAAAACATTAAAACGAACTTATGGCCTGTCTTTACTGAAAGTCCTATAAATTTTAACCAGTCAATGAATTTATGAAATTAATACCCTGCAAATTGTGCATACTAAAATGATTATTAAAGAACATAGAGAAAACATAAATCAGCGTAATATACATGATTGTTTCCTCAAACACTTGCCTTTAATTATATCCTTTAGAGAAAATTTATTATTGTTCAGTACACAAAGGGATTAGAATCTTCTTACAGTAACCTGAAATGTCATAAGAAAATAGACTATATGAAACAGAACACACACTGAGTCCTGACACAAAGGTAAATGAAAGACAGGATGGTGGTGGGGATCTTCTATTGTAGAACACAGTGGTATTGAAATTGGACTCAAAGGAGTAGAATGAGTATGACAGGAGGAAGTGGAGGGAGAACTTTGAGTACTTGCAATTGTCTTCAAGGAGATGGAAAGACTTTGAGGGCATAGCAGTCAGTCATGTTTAGAGGGAATACATAACCTCACTGCTTATAGAGAATGAATTGATTACCTACCCGCAGGCTGAACCAGCACAAGTTCCATCTAAAGAGAATGGGCACAAACTTCTACCAGCATTTGCCATGTCAGGTGATGGCTTCATTTCACTAAAAGAAAATAGGATCAGAGTTTTTCATTTTGTTTTATCTTATTTTTTAAATAGAATTTAATATTCTTTCTCATTTTTTTGGTCAGAAGAGAAATTTAGTGATACTAGCTAGCCACCACAGAATCCTATTTTCAGGCATGTGCCTGTGATCAGCCACATACACAATGAGGTCCTGTAGTAAGCAGCAACTAACGGTTCATATCAGTGCCTGATCCAAAATAGAAGAGTGGAGCTCTGAAGAGACCCTTCTCTTGACTTCTTTTAAAATGCTTTCTTTTTATTATTTTTTTGGAGAATTTTACATATTGGTTTTATTTTGTCCATATTCATCCTTGCCCATTTCCTCCCAGCCAGCACCCTTCCGCATTCCACAACACACAACTCTACTCTGTCATTTTTCTTAAACCCATGAAGTTCCACTAGTGCTGCCTGTAAACTTAGAGGTAAGTGGCCATCCACCAGAGAGAGTCAACTCTACCAGGAACCACACCCTTAAATAAATTGAACTCTCCCTCTTCTGGCAGCTACCAATTACCAATAGATCCTTGACTTGGGCCTTTATGCCTCCCTCCTCTACTCCATCCTGTGATTTAGTCTGACATGTGCCTACACAGGTCAATCATATGCTTTCATGACTGTTGAGTTTGTATGTACAACTTTCCTGTTGTATCAAGAAACCAATTTCTTTGTAGTCATTTGTTGACTCTGGATTGTTTGGAATTCATCCCCCTTTTCTTGAGATAATTTCTGAGATTTTGGGGGGAGCGGTATAATATAGGGGCCCATTTAGGGCTGAGACACTTATTCTCTATACCTTGACCAGTTGTTGGCCTCTTTGTTAATCAGCATAACTTCAAAAGGAAGCTTCTTAAATGATGATTGAGAGGTGCACTAATCTGTGGGTGTGAGAATAAATTATTTAGGAATATATTTATTATCTTGTTCATTTGACAGAATAATAATAGTAGGTTCACCCCTAAGACAGCCATTCCTCTGACCATTTGTTCCTGCTCTTATCTTCTTAAAAGTGGGGCCCCATTAACAAGAACAATTCCCACACAACTCATTTAAGATGAAGGAATCCACCTGCTGCCTACTAAGAGCCCTCAGCCCTATGTTCCAGTCTCCTTGGTTCTGGGAGACACTTTTCCCTGCTGCTGAGATAGAAACATGGACATAAAACCAGTCACAAAACCTTTGACCTATAATATGTCCTGCCTGCAAGATCTGCTGGGACAATAGTAATGGAGAACTTGTGGGAGTTGGTAACCAATGTCTGATGTGACTTAAGTCCCATTCCACAAAACAGGATCCATGCAAGAACCAGAGATTAGATGGTCCAGAGACCTATGGTAAAACCAAAGAATACTGGTCTTAAAAAAAGTATCAAGAAAATGACTTCTGATAGTATTCTGCTATACTCATAGATCAGTACCTTTTCCAGTCATCATCAGAGAAGCTTCCTCTGGAAGCAGGTGTGGTAGAATAGGCACAGAGATTCACAGTCTTTATGCAGAGAGGAAGTCTTTTGAAAACACAGTTCTAATGTATAATATTGCTGATGGTTTGAAAAAATCTAATAAATATTTTTGTTTATAAAATAAAAAAACCAAAAACCCTGATTCTAAAACATAATTCCGTTCACTAGAGATAATAAGATAGTGCATTTCTGTACATTTGTGTTGGCTCATTTTGTGTCAAAACAGCAATGATATGTATTATTAATATAGTGAAGATTCTGCTTAAATTCCTTCTCGGTGTGATATTAATCCCATTCTTCAGTGTCGTGTGATCTTAAGTAAATTTAGTATGTTGTGAAGGGTAGATAAAACTACTGGTTATTATCATTTAACTTTGACCTAGTCAAATACAAAGACTTTTCATGCAAAGGTATGACAAGGCTTCTATGACATACCCATACATCCTCAAAATGTCCCTATGCGTAGTGTTCACGTTATTTTCCAATATGATTGCAGTAGTAATTAATTCACTTGATTCAGATCAACAGTGAAGAAAGATACATAAAAACTATTTGTAACTCCATTGGTCTTTAAAAATGTAGTAGTGGAGAAAATTGATTTTAATCAAATAATGCTACAACGACTTTAAATAAAAGTTAAAAATGTCAAAGGGGTGAATTGTCTATATTGATAATCCTAATGAGGCCTGAAATTTTTCTGAAATTTTTCTTTTTCTTTTTTTTTCCATCTTTATAAAATTGGGTATTTCTTATTTACATTTCAATTGTTATTCCCTTTCCCGGTTTCCAGGCCAACATCCCCCTAACCCCTCCCCCCTCCCCTTCTATATGGGCTTCCCCTCTCATCCTGCCCCCCATTACCACCCTCCACTCAATAATCACATTCACTGGGGGTTCAGTCTTGGCAGGACCAAGGTCTTCCCCTTCCACTGGTGCTCTTACTAGGCTATTCATTGCTACCTAAGAGGTTGGAGCCCAGGATCAGTCCATTTATAGTCTTTGGGTAGTGGCTTAGTCCTGGAAGCTCTGGTTGCTTGGCATTGTTGTTCATATGGGGTCTCGAGCCCCCTTCAAGCTCTTCCAGTCCTTTCTCTGATTCCTTCAACGGGGTCCGTTCTCAGTTCAGTGGTTTGCTGCTGGCATTCGCCTATGTATTTGCCATATTCTGGCTGTGTCTCTCAGGAGAGATCTACATCCGGTTCCTGTTTAAGTGGGTTGATATTTGTATGGAAATCTGAAACTCGGGGTCTAGGAAAGATGGTTTGCTGCCAAAGGAAGAACCAAGGCTAAATGCATTTAAGTAGGAATTTAAGCATAAAAGCCCCATGATCAGCTTAGGCTTTGGAAATGGATCTTTATCAGTTATTTGGAGAACGGCCTGCATGAAGGCAAAAGTGGAGAAGACACCGTCCAGGGAGTAAGTCTAGGTAGGAGACAGAGCTCAACAAGTTACTGTAATTTAGTCATCCATTCTGCAAACAGTTATGGAGGTTCAACACTCCAGGAACTGACCAGGCAATTAGAGAATGATAAAGTAATGGGGGGGGGCGCGGAAATGTTGCTGCTTTTAGTTACAATTACATTAAAGGGACAAGAAATAGCCAAATACCCAATATTCCAGTGTTTGTAAAAATTTAGTAAAAATAAAAAAGGGCAATGGAGTGGCATACAACAGGCCTAAAATTAGTAAAATTGGGGCTATACGTTTACAAAGGTGACAATTATATTTGATGGAGGAGAGTGCTCTGAATCAGTAATGTGTGATTAATTATAAATATGCAGGAATTAGTTAAAAGTTTGCAGGAATGTGTGCCATTAAGAATAGGAATGGATTTATTTGGAACTTTATTTTCAGGAGTGTGCATGATAAGGATGATTGTTTTCTATAATTTTCAACTGTCTGAGCACATGGAACAATCATTAACTTCTAATCTAGTGTACAGATGCTCAACTATAAGTCAAATACACATGGACTTGGAAATATACAATTTCTGTTTACTAAAAAATTTAAATTGGTAATATATACTATTCAAATAATAATCTGAATTTAAGAATGGTCTACATAATACTGATATTAACTGTCTAAAGTAAATATAAAATAGACACTCAGTTGAAATTTGAGAAATTGAAAGAAAACAGTGGCAGCTACTGAAATGTTTGAAAATGTACTCTTACAGATAATTTTAGGAATTGAAAGGATCAAGGATTTTTGAAGAAATGTTTGAAAATGTTTGAAAGGATCAAGGTTGTTTTGAATAAAAATGTGTAGCTAACATATAAAGTACAGATTTTATAATATTTATTGTTCTGCATATTTCATAACTGTCTCATGTCACTCAGTAAGATAAAGGATCAATCATTCCCTTGAAAGTCTATGATCTCAGTTCTAAAGTTTGATTCTTAATATTTGTACTTCTTGATGTTGTATTAACAATAGGTTAGATTTGCTACTCAGAAGTCAATTTGCCTATGCAAACTCTGAGGGTATATTAGGCATGTTGTTCATTTGAGTAAAGACATTAAGATATTTTACTTTATGTTTTCACTTTAAAATTGCGGCTCTTGAGGCAGGTCATGCATGAAGATAGCACATTATATTGCACTGGAATAAAATGAACAAAGGAATTATTCTCTCAATTGATGGATAGCCAAGGATTATGCATCAGTACCAAAACCATATTGTTCGCCAATGATTCAATCATTTAAAGAACTGCCAAATGTCTAGTACTGGTGTTTACAGAGCCATGATATCATAGTGTAGTTTTTTTATTCTTTTTTTTTTTTGTAAAATCTCTGTCTTATTCAACATAGTTAATCATTTGATACATTTCCATGTGCCAGATGCTCACATTTAATTTGGCTGTAGGTCAAGAAGACTGGTGAAAGAAATTTATGGTTAACTTACGATTTGTGTGTTTGATATGAATGCAATTTTAATTCTAGTGTATGGGTTTTAACTGGAAGAAAATTATTTGTTGATGAAGTCTATTCTCAAGGAGTAACAAAAGAACACAAGCCATTAACCAATCAAAACACAGAACACAGGCAAAAACAGTCCCCTCAGAAGAAAGTAATTATTTAATGTATACAAGATAACGTGGAATCCAGAGTCCCAAGACAGGGACTTCTTAGACATTTGATCTGTGGACTCTTTATAAACACTATTAATTCAGGGAAATGATGTTAAAGCTCATTCAATTTTAAGACATCCTTGACAAAATCATAATAATAAGTACTCATTGGAGATTTCCTTTAAAACTCTATGTACAGTTAAATTGGTAAACCTGCACAGCATTTAACATCTGATATTCCTATTATTACCATTATCTTCCATGATGTCAAAGACAGGTTTTATTTCTTTATTTTACAAATGAGCCAACCAAGGCACATACATCTTCATGAATTTACTTGTGGTTGACTCTCTTCGAAAAAGACTTAATATAGTGTCATTTGAAGTATGATTTCAGGTTGGTTTTACTATCATGATGTGGACTTTTCAGTCTCTTTTATAATCAGTTGAATGCCCGCATCTAAGTTCATGTATATGATTTATAAGCAGAAGTATTGTGTGGAATATCTCCAGAAGTTATTTAAGGGCTCATACAGGGATGAATTAAGTAACTTGCTTTTCATGTTTATCTTTGTTGTTGACTAAATACAATGGTGACTAAGTTTTATATGTCTATTTTAGGGTATGAAACAGTTTTGCTCATGAGACTCACATGCTCCAACAGGAATGGACAGAGCATGACCAGTCTTGCTTTACAATGAATTCATGAATCCTCTATTTCAGCTTTAGAGTATAAACCTGATTTTTAATGAGGAAAAATCTTCAATGTTAAATTCACAAAAATTCATATTTTTGTTTTATATGTGGGCCACCTTAATAACTCATCTGTTGTATTCACAAGTATAGATATTAGCACTGACTTTGTAAAAATAGGAAGGTGAGGGAGGAAGGTGAACTTATAGGAGGATCAGCAGTCTCATTTAACATGGATCCCTGAGTTCTCTCAGATGTTGGATCACCAACCAGGCAGCATACAGCAACTGAAATGAGGCCCTAACATATACACAGCGGAGGACTGCTAGGTCTGGGTTTAGTCACAGAAGATGCACCTAACACTCAAGAGACTGGAGGTTCCAGGGAGTTTAGAGGTCTATGTGTGGTGGGGACATCCTCAGGAGATGAGGGGTGGGGAGGAGGTATGGCATGTGGAAGAGTCAGAGCGTGGACCAGAGGGGAATAAAATCTGGAGTGTAAAAATAAATAGAAAAATAGATAAATAACTATTTGCAGATGATATGATAGTATATTTAAGTGATCCCAAAAGTTCCACCAGAGAACTACTAAAGCTGATAAACAACTTCAGCAAAGTGGCTGGGTATAAAATTAACTCAAATAAATCAGTAACCTTCCTCTACACAAAAGAGAAACACGCTGAGAAAGAAATTAGGGAAACAACACCCTTCATAATAGACCCAAATAATATAAAGTACCTCGGTGTGACTTTAACCAAGCAAGTAAAAGATCTGTACAATAAGAACTTCAAGACTCTGAAGAAAGAAATTGAAGAAGACCTCAGAAGATGGAAAGATCTCCCATGCTCATGGATTGGCAGGATTAATATAGTAAAATGGCCATTTTACCAAAAAGCGATCTACAGATTCAATGCAATCCCCATCAAAATACCAAACCATTTCTTCAAAGAGTTAGACAGAACAATTTGCACATTCATCTGGAATAACAAAAAACCCAGGATACTAAAACTATCCTCAACAATAAAAGGACTTCAGGGGGAATCACTATCCCTGAACTCAAGCAGTATTACAGAGCAATAGTGATAAAAACTGAATGGTATTGGTACAGAGACAGACAGATAGACCAATGGAACAGAATTGAAGACCCAGAATGAACCCACACACCTATGCTCACTCGATTTTTGACAAAGGAGCCAAAACCATCAAATGGAAAAAAGATAGCATTTTCAGCAAATGGTACTGGTTCAACTGGAGATCAACATGTAGAAGAATGCAGATCGATCCATGCTTATTATTATTCATAATCCAAAAGAAAACCAGGATAATCTATTATTCCAAGTTTAGTGAGACAAATAGAGAGAAGAAGCAAATGCATGATTTTCTCTAAGGACTTTTACAGTGTTTGTTCTTGAGAAAATTACTCAGGATAGATATCTTTCTTTTCTCAGTGATACAGGAGAGTCTTGAAAGAGTATAATGTCACTCTTTGGTACAAGCCAGATGGAGTCATAGTGCAGAGAGTAGGAAGTGGACGTGAGCTCCGATATCTAACCAAGGAGCTATCTCCACTTGACATCTGTTTGTAAAGGAAAAAAATGTTTACTCAAATCGAGTCTCACTGAGTCACACTTAAGGGTTGTTCCTATGCCTGTAATAGATGGCAAACATAAAATGAAGTCAATGATATTTTTTAGACTTTCTTGTTTGTGTGTGTGTGTGTGGTGTCTTTGTGTCTGTGTGTTTTGTTTGTTTTTTGTTTGCCTGCAGAAAGAGAGAGAGAGAGAGAGAGAGAGAGAGAGAGAGAGAGAGAGAGAGAGAGAGAGAGAGAGCCTTAAAAGGTATGGATTTGGGTGGGTAGAAAGTTGGGAATATCTGAAATGAGTTGAGATGGGGAAACTATGATCAGAATATATTATATGAGAGAAAATTGTAGAAAAATTATTTGAGAAATTTTACAGCATATAACTGTTAAATTTTGAAGAAATATGAGAGATTATCAAGTGGTAGTAATAATTAACCAGTTTCTCGATTAACCTTGTATTAAGCATACTAATGGAGGAAACGAAATGCATTTCAATTGTTTTGTTGTGTATCTTATTTTTAGTACTAAGGAGTTGGAAAAATAAGAGGATTATTAGCTTGTAAGGACATGGTAGACCAAGTATTTTTTTAAAACATAGTTGAAATATGAATTAGCATGGTGAACTTCTTTTTGAAAAATCCAGATTGCTGGATAGCAGATCTTCAAAAAATATTAGCTATTTTGAAGGTTAAGAATTGTGAAATTTGTAAAAGAAGAAAAAATAATCAGGACTCTACTGAAGTTCTTCTCTCTAACGTTTTAGAACTTCCTGAACTTTGAGTTAATAACCTGACTCCATTGTTACATATTTCTTCTAACCCAAGAACAGAAAGTAAAAAAGGAAAAAACTCACAGGCAAACCAGAAAATGCACGCATTTCAAGAGATAGAATACACATTTATATTATAAACACTCTATTCATTGTTAAGTACCCTTACATAGTGACTTTTTGTATTTTTTCCAGACCACTGCTCTTTTTAATTCTCTGAAATTGTCATTGTAAGTGGGAGAAAATTGTTTTCTTTGACTCAAATCCAGTTAATGAGAAACAGCATTATATATCAAAGGCACAAAACCCCAGCTGAAACCGGAATTCTGAAAGTCCCAAAACTATGTTTCATCCTTTGATACTTCTGAAAAGTATTTTCAAAAGTTCTGTTCTTTGCATTTGCATCCAGTGAATTAATGACAGACAATCATGTAATTATCTACTCTTTGGAAAAATTACAACACAATGAAGTACCTACAGGACGGACGTTAATAGCACTTCATTTCATGGTTCTCTGACACAAATACTCACAAAATAGTTGAGAGTTTATAGAAAGAAAAGTTGTAGCAATTAAAATGCTAAACTTGTGGGAAAATAGCACTTCTGCTTAAAGATTAGGGCACTGTATAGAAGTTGTTTTACTTTGCTTTTTATTAAAAGATCCCAAATGGACCAATTTCACACTAATGTCAAACCAATTTTATTTTATTGACAAACTTTGTAAAATGAAAAGGAAGGAAGCGTCTTGTCTGAAAACAGGGCAGGGACTCTTGAGATGCATTGATAGTAGTTACAAAAACTGAATTAAAAGTAATTAGAGGAAAATGTGAAAATTTGTCAAAAGTGCCAGGGTCATAAAAATTTGATGTATAAGTTGGTAAAATAGTGTTCTATCACTCTTTGTGCATGTTTTCAATTGTTTTCTTCAAAGTAATGTTGTTTATGACCATTAAGCTAGGATTCGCTTGTATAATTATTAAGGAAGTAGAAAGTGAGGTGTGCTGTTATATATGAGAATACAATGTTTAAATGATGTAACTTGCATTATGGTGTCCAAAAGCATGTGGTTTAGAGATGTGGATGATTTCAATGATACAGACTGGCAGAACCTATTTTCTTTTTACATGCTCACTGTAGTTTGGGGAAGTGGACCAGACTCTTGATTAGATTACTCATGGTTAAAACACATTTCCAAAAACATGTCACCAAACTACCATTTAGTGGAATCTAAGAAGTACACAAATATTTTTGGAATGGTTATAATTGGTGACCTGTGTCCAAATTATTTTGGAAACTGCTGCTTTTGTCATTCCTTTGAATGTTCTCAGTATGAGTCAAAGAATATCTTTTTTCCAGGAATGCTTATGTTTACTTAGAATGGGGGCAAGAGCATGATTTTCATGTATATCACAAGAGCACAAGACCATCTTTAAGACTGTAGCATGAACTGAATGTCATTATCAGAAGTGTTGTTGATTCTTCCTCTCCTCCCATTTGATCTCTCTCTCTCTCTCATGTGTGTGTGTGTCTGTGTATCTTCATGTAGGTGTGTTTATATATGTGGTATAAATACTTAGGATATGTACAAATGTGCGAAAATTTGCACATGAGTCATATACATAGTATAGCCAGAGATTGACACAGAATATCACCACCAACAGTCAATCCCCTTCATTATTTTTCAGACGTTATCTCTAACTGGACCTGAACCTTACAGATTTGGCAAGACTTATTGGGCGATAAACAAAGCTCTGGGGATCTTCCTGTCTTGCTCTTTCCAGCACTTGGATTAGAGGTAAGCATCATTATGTGCAACTATTCAGGGGTTCTAGGGATCTGAACCGAGAGGTCCTTATCCTCATGCCTGGCAATGACTGCGCTATATCTCCATCCACTGTCTACCAGCACTTTAGAGCTTTTTGTTCCCATTTAACTAGAACTTTGTACCCATTTACCCATTTCTCATACCTCTCCCTATCTCTGCAGGCCTGAGAGCATTCTGTTGACAGTTTCTGTGACACAAACTTTTCAGAGTTCATATCTGAGTGAACTCATCTGACTTTTATCACTGTGTCTTGCTTATTTCAGTTAGTATAACGATCTGTAGAGTTCAAAATAGAGCTCAAAAGTAGATTATTTGTGTAGTATTAGGCACACTTCCAAGTACTGCTAAAAAAAAGACCCAAATAACAAAACTGTAATAAAATTAAGTTTCATTTATATTGTGATGATTGTGTGGTAGCATTTCGTACTCTTTTATAGAAGAATAATATTTCATTGTACATATGAATCATGTTGTTACCTATTAGTACTGTTAATTTAATTTCTTACATACTGTCATTAGTAATATAATAAACATGGAATTTCAAGCAAATCTTTTGACATGACTTCACTCAAGGATAAGCAGGGGACAGCAAAACATTTAGTAAGGCAATGATGATGAGCATCAAGGGGGACTCCATATATGGTTGCTGGGCAAGTCGTACTCAACAAGATCAGAAATAACTTACAATATCATATAGAATCCTGTTAATTGAGACTATGTTTTTTCCTCCTCCTCCTCTTCCTCCTCCTCTCTCTTCTTCTTCTTCTTCTTCTTCTTCTTCTTCTTCTTCTTCTTCTTCTTCTTCTTCTTCATATTACAGAAGAGATATAAGAACCAAAAAAATGTATTCTCAGAGTTTTAATAATGTTCAGCATTCTGTATAACTCAAATGTCCACTAATAGAACAACAGATTTAAAATAGCTGCTCACTGAGATCATAGAATATTATATCCTTGGGAGAAGATATTATCAGTTGATACATGCATGAATCCTCCAAAAAATCTGAAAAATATATTTTCTAATGAAGAAAGTAAACACATACACACACATACATACATGCACACTTCTAAAACAGGTAAAATGATAAAGACGGAGAAAACAGATATTCTTCAAGGACATAGGCAAAATTTTTGGGATTTTGTGAGTAGTTATATAAGCATATATTTTGTCAAAACTCATTTACCTGTATACTTTAATATATTCATATTTGCATTTAAAGTGTATCTTTGGAAAGAAAGAAAATACTAGCATTGCACTTTATATTTTAAGCATTATTCAGTAAGGAGTGAGACTACAGGTAGATGAGGTGAGAATCCTAGTAAGAACAGCCAAATTATGAACTCAGTTTATTACAATCTTGATCAACATGACTTCTTTACTATAATGCTTTCTGAACAAAGTGATAATCTGTAAGTTTTGTTGTAAAATCAACATATGTCAAGACTAAAATTATTAATTTTCCAATTTTTATGTTTAAACTGTGAGTATAAAAGTACTTTGCTTCTTTTATATGTAACTAATTAAAGGCTTAAAGACAATGCCGCTCTTTCTAGCATGCTACTCCTGAACCTGCATCCATAATATACCAAAGTGCAAAATAAAAGGTGTGGATGAATTAAACCCTTACTGTAATAGAATTCAAACACCCAGATTTTTTGAGACCAGAGAAACTTTCTGTTCTCCATTTGTTAAAAGGCCACATTGGCCCAAGAGATAGATAAGGACATAAAGCACTTAGTACACAGATGATAATCTGAATTAAAATCCAGTACCCATGATAGAAAGAGAGAACTCATTCACAGAGGTTTACCTATGGCTTTACACTTGCATCATGGTAGGGTTGTATACCTGAACATATTCATGCACATACGCACACACAGACATGAACAACAATATTGATACATTAAAAGTACACTAAGCATTCACACTTGGTGAAAAAATGTTAGCCATGAATTCGAAGAATGGGAAGGGGTTACATGGATATGTTCAGATGCAAGAAAGAGGAGACAAATGTAATTATACTAGAATCTAAAAAATGTCTTAAAATATTAAAAGAGCTGAAAATGCACTAAATGCACCCATTTGGTAAAGAAGAATAGTTCAACCATGCAAAGCATTCTCTTTTCTCTCCAAGTGCTCTCCACTGAGATTAGTCTTCTGTAGAAAAAAATGATATCATAAAATTTGAGCATGAAGCATATGAAACAGCAGTGCCCATTCTGATGTAGGAAATTTACTAGGTGTGTCAAAATGCTGCATTGACAATGCTTGCAGAGGACAACTAGCAAGACTCAGCAACTCTCTAAGGCACCAACTTCTAATGCGGTACCACTTTCTCAATCAATCAATCTGGGATTTTTTTTTTCATGTGAGGTTGTCAGACATATAACTAGAAATAAAAAAGAAATTTTCAGTTGCTTCCAGAAGGTTAAAATTTATTAGGAAAGTTGAATAAGAATAATAAAGTCATAGTAAAAGAAATACAAGTCAGCCAATATTCCTCTTTTTTCTTTTTCTTTTTTTTCTTATAAAGGCAAACATTTAATTGAGGCTGGTTTACAGGTTCAGAGGTTACAAGGAGGGTCTCTCAAAGCCCACTCCTATAATGACAAACATCCAAAAGCAAGGCTACACTTATGAGTAATCTCTTTTATACACATATGATCATTTTTGATAATTGCTCTTGGTCTTGTTGCCTATGTTATTTGACACAATCGTGATCAGTAACTTCAGATTTCAGCTGGGATTGGTGCAATTATAATATGTTTGCAATATGATTTAGCAATATGATTTAGTTAGAAAAATTAAGTAGCAGTGTTAAAAGAAAAATATAATTCTAGATGAAAATGCAATTCACCTAGAGGTTATGAGGCAATTGGTCCCTAGTCACAGGAGAATTGAGCTGACTGTATGAAAATGTGAAGTATACTAATAACACAGTGTACATAAATTACATCTTAGAAATAACTATATGAAGACTGAGATTTCCAGGGCGGGAGAGATGGCTACTTATTCAAGAGCATGTTCTGATCTTGCAAGGACCCCATTTGTGTTTCCAGTGCAAACGTCTCTCTCCCTCTCATCCAGATGATCTGATAGATGTTGGCCTCTGCCACTATCAGGACATCCAAACATACACATAAACACACACACACACACACACACACACACACACACACACACACACACACACACACTTAAAAAGAAAATGCATATTTGTGGTGATTGAGATTTCCAAGTTCCCTTCCTTTGGCATTATTTTCCACGTATTGTCATAAATATGAACTTCCTTAGGTTTCTGGGGGTTTTTGTATTAGCCATGTTAACTTGATATAGATGCTCTGAGAGACAAAGGGAACACTACCCACTCAAAACATTATAACTATTTGGCGGGGGGAAGGTTTATTTGGCTTGCACTTCTATATCATAATCAATCATTGGAGCAAATCAGGACAGGAACTTAAGCAGGACTAGAACCTAGAGGCAGGGACTGATGCATAGGCCAATGAAAATGTTGCTGCTTTCTGATTTATTGCCCATGACTTACTCAACCTGATTTCTTATAGACACAAGGATCAAGCCCTGAGATGGCACCACCCACAATGAAATAAGCCCTCTCCTACTGATCGCTGATTGAGAGAATGCCTTATAGCTGGATCTCATAGAGGCATTTTCTCAGCTATGGGTCCTTATTTTCTGATGACTTTAACCTCTGTCAAGTTTTCACACAAAACCAGCCTTTACCAGACTTAATCTACAATTGACCCTAACAGAAGAAAAAAAAGAAAATAGTTTTGCTATCTATTTGGTTTTAAACATTCAGCAGAAAAATGTAACCAAGATTAAAATGCTACACACACACACACACACACACACACACACACACACTCAGAGAGAGAGAGAGAGAGAGAGAGAGAGAGAGAGAGAGAGAGAGAGAGAGAGAGAGAGAGAGAGAGAGCCCACCAGCCTGGCTCCATATTGGGCTACTTACCATCTATAATTTTAACTATAAATGGTTCCATGCTGTCTGTTTCAGGAATGGCAATCATGACTTTGTTTCAAAAGTTATTTATAACCATCTTATAATACTAACTTTGTTTCCAAAGGATATATGACTTCTTATGACTTCCTTATTATAACTACCTTTTGTGATTACCTTTGTGTCAACCTGTTATGTTCTGCTCGTGTGAATCCAACGATATTTCCCCATTTAGAAACTCCCTGCTCCTAAGCTGTAAAAGCCTTGTCTCCCTCACATCTGATACTGACTTGTCGAACCCCACCTTAGGGTGAGTCAGTCCGTGCCCAGGAATTACAAATTTTGCTTTAATTAATTGCTCTTTAAAAATTAATTTGACCATGAAGATTTGAGTGGATAATCTTTCCCCTTCTGTCTTTGAATTTACAACACACACACACACACACACACAGACACACACACACACCACATACAAACACACACTCACAAACCTGTTTGCTGTGAGATGCTTACTACCTGTCTTACCTTTGGTGTAGGTATCTTCCTTGTAATACTGTTTTCCTTCTAGGATACTCTGTAGGGCTGGAATGGTAGATAGATGCTGTTTGAATTTGGTTTTGTTCTGGAATATTTTGGTTTCTCCATCTATGTTGATTGAGAGTTTTGCTGGATATAGTAGCCTGGGCTGGCATTTGTGTTCTTTTATTTGTGTTGTCTTAGAATCTTCATGACTTCTGACCAGGCTCTTCTGGTTTTCATAGTCTCTGTTAAGAAGTCTGGTGTGATTCTTATAAGTCTGCCCTTGTATGTTACTTGACTTTTTCCCTTGCAGATTTTAATAGTCTTTCTCTGTTCTGTGCATTTAGTGTTTTTATAATTATGTGATGAGAGGATTTTCTTTTCTGGTCTCCTTTGTTTGGTGTTCTGTAGACTTCTTGTACCTTTATGGCCTTCTCCTTCTTTAGGTTGGGGAAGTTTTCTTCTATGATTTTGTTGAAGACATTTTCAGGTCTTTTGAGTTGGGAATCTTCATTCTCCTCTATTCCAATTATTCTTAGATTTGGTCTTTTCATTGTGTCCTGAATTCCCTGGATGTTTTGGGTTAGGAGTATTTTATGCTTTGCATTTTCTTTGACCGTTGTGTCAATCTCTTCTACAGTATCTTCTACAGCTGTGATTCTCTCTTCTATCTCTTGTATTCTGTTGGTGATACTTACATCCCTAATTCCTGACCCCTTTCCTAGGTTTTCCATTTCCAGGTTTGCCTCCATTTGTGTTTTCTTTATTGTTTCTCCTTCCACTTTTAGGTCTTGGACCACTTTATGCAATTCCTTCACCTGTTTGGTTGTTTTCATATATTCCTTTAAGGGATTTATTTGTTTCCTCTTTAAGAGCTTCTACCTGTTTACGTGTGTTTTCCTGTATTTCTTTCGGTGAGTTATTTATATCCTCCTTAAAGGACTCTATTATCTTCATGAGATAGGATTTTAGGTCAGTTTCCTGATTTTCAGGTGCATTGGTGTATTCAGGGCTTGCTGTGGTGGGAGAACTGGGTTCTGTGATGTTCACATATATTGGCTTCTGTTGATTATGGTCTTTTGCTTGCCTATTCCCATCTGGTTATCCTTAATTTTTGCTGGTCTGGGTTACTCTGTCTGGATTCCACCTCTTTTGTCCCTGGGTTGCAACAGGTCTCCTGGTAGGCCTGTGGCTCTGGCTGTAGCATATCTCCTCTGGGGCCTTCCAAATAGAGGACCTTCAGTGGGGCAGAGAAGTTGCTGATTTGTTGCCCTGGCTGCAGTAGATCTCCTGGGAGGCCTTCAGACTTTTTGAGTTGTCCTGTGTGAAGCTGTTCTCTGTTTTCTTGTGTGGATCTCTTGGGATGCCTCAGGATGTGGTATCAAATGTTTTGAGTACAGTGGTTCTTCTGGTATGCTTCAGGATATAATGTCAAATGTTCTGAGGGGAGTGGATCCTATAGTATGTCTGAGGATACAGCTGCTGGGGGCCAGTGGACTCAGGGACCCACCACTTCCCCAAACCTTCCACCAGCCAGAATACTAATCCCCTTCCCCCTTGTTCTTTCTGATGGGACCAACTGCTAGCAAGTCTGCTCCCTGGAAGAGGCTATTTGTTTCTTTAAAAGGCAGAAATGTCCTTCATGAAATCTGAGAGTTACACAGGGAAATTTAAGGGATCAGTATTGCGAATATAGTTAGAAACTACCCTGGTTTAAGAAAATGGCAATATTAGGTTCTTCTCTAGGGTCCAAGACCTCACTAGCCATGCTAGATTTTTAGTACCTGGCATGAATTCCCTCTTATTGAGGGGTACAATTACACAGGTGTTGGATATCCTTAAGAAGAAAATACTAACAGAACATGATATGAGACATTATATCTAGACAATCATTTGTATGATTTGCAGGCTTTATAACTGGGTGTGCTTATGTATGTTTTTCTCCCTGCAAAGCTTGAATAGCTCCTTCCTATTGTATAAAGAATGCTCCTCGGGAAGTGTCTTCTAGGTCTTTTTCATCTTGATTCCACAAAGTCCTGTGCTGAAAGGCCCTGGTGTGCTCAGCGACAGGGTCTTGCCCTAAATTCTTGGAGGTGGTCAAGGGAAAAGGCTTCTTTATACGACAGATAGAGACTGCTACAGAGATCCACAGTAGATTAAATATGTAAAATATAGGAGACAATGGGGAATCCCTCCCAAAGTGATGCATCTACAAAGCAACTGCTGTAACTGAGGCTCTGGGAAAAAATCAGAAGAGGGAGCAGAAAGTGCTAGGATTTCTGCTGAAAGATGGTTTCTCCTTTATATAAGGAAGTTACACCAAGGAAGTCTCAAATGTATGATTGACTAACTAAGTCCTCTATAATGAAAACACCAGTTACCAGTGTAAATGGGAAAAAATTAAAAACAAAAAGTTCTACCCTTGAATGAGGCACTACAGGCTATCAATACAATTACTTTCAAGAGAGGGAGAATCAATTTCTTCAGGCTGTCTAATCCCAAATGGTCAGCAGTAAAGACATCTACATATAAGCAACACAAATTGAGCCAGGAAAACATACACAAACACACACAGACACACACACACACACACACACACACACACACACACACACACACACAGAGAGAGAGAGTCAGAGACAGAGACAGAGAGAGAGACAGACACAGAGACAGAGACACAGAGACAGACAGAGGCAGACAGAGACAGAGACAGAGGCAGAGAGACTAATAATCTATGATGTCTTGAATTTGACATGGGGAAATTTGAACAAGAAAGATGAGTGGAAATAGTTCAAAATACAGTACACATGTATGAAATTCTCTATGAAATTAAATTAAGGAGAAAAACCAATATTTACCAAAATAAGGATAAGAACTGTCCTTATTTACCTCATTTGAGCCCTTAAAGGGAAGTCTGGCCTAAATTAGGCTCAGATTTCAAGACCATTAGTACAATTCTGTTTCAGGAGACAAATTATCTACTACCAAGATAGACTTCAAATGTCATTTCCTGAGCCAAAGCATTGCCAGAGATTATTAATTAGTATGTGGAAGAATATAATAATGAAGTAACTAGCCATGGCCATTTTACTTAAGGAAATTAAACTTCAGTGGGAGAGTAAGAAAAAAAAGATTAAATGAGGAAAAGGAGGTGACTGAGAGAGTTATAAGATTTTATGTTAGTTCATGACCAGGAGCATGGAATTACTTTATTAACAGGGTTTTTTTTTTAGCTCTATGCATCTATGTATCTATGTATCTATCTATTTACTTTTACATCCTAATCACTGCCTGCTTCCTGGTCCTCCCCTCATAGAGTCCCTCCCTGCATTGGCCATCCTCTCCCCCTCTGAGAAAATGAGAAACCCTTGGATATCCCATCACCATGGTGCATGAAGTCTAGGCAAGGTTAGTCACATCCTCTCCCACTGAGGCCAGACAGGGTAGCCCTGATACAGAAAGGATTCCACAGATAGGTAACAGATTTAGAAACAGCCCTCAATCCAATTGTTGGGGGACCCACATGGAGACTGAACATCTGCTACATATGTGTTGGGGGTCTCAGGCAAGCCTGTGTATGCTATGCTCATTTGTTGTCGACTGAGTCTCTTGAGAGCTCCCAAGGGTCCAGGTTAGTTGACATTGTTGGTCTTTCTGTGAAGTTCCTTCAGGGCCATCAGGACCTTCAATCCTTTCCTTCAACTCTTCCATAAGAATCCTTAACCTCTTCTGTCCAATATTTGATTGTGGGTATCTGCATCTATTTCAGTCAGTTGCTGGGTGGAGCCTTTCAGAGGACAGATATGCTATGACCCTGTCTGTAAGCAAAACAGAGTATCCTCAATCAGGGATTGGTGCTTGCCCATGGGTTGGGTCTCAAGTTGGGCCAGATATTGGTTGGTCATTTCCTCAATCTCTTCTCCATTTTTGTCCCTAAATTTCATTTTGACAGAACAAATTTTGGGTCAAAAGATTTGTGAGAGGTTGGTGACCTTATCCCTTCACTCAGGGTCCTGCCTGGCTATAGGAGGTAGACTCTTCAGGTTTCACATCCCCACTGACATGACTCTCTGCTAAGGTCATTAACATTGACTTTGGGGAGTCTCTCCCATCCCAGATATCTCATGCTTTCTAGTGAAATTCCTCTGACCCTCTACCACTGGCAGTTGCAGATTTTCATTCATTCTTTTTGTCATCTGGTTCTCTCTCCTGTCTCTCCCCGCACCTGATCTTGACCTTGCACTGCACTCCCATCTCTATCTCCTCTCACACTCAGTTGCTCCCTCCCTCTGCCTCCTATGACTATTTTATTCCCCTTTTAAATGAGTTTCAAGCTTCCTTGCTTAGGCCTTCCATTTTGTTTAGCTTCTTTGTGTTTATGGAGTGTATCATAGGTATCCTATACTTCATTGATAATAACTACTTATCATCCATGAGGACATACTATGTACGTCCTTTTGGCTCTGCATTATCTTACTCAGGATATTTCTAATTCCATCCATTTGCCTGAAAAGTTTTAAAAATTCTTCATAGGCAAAAGCATATTTGCAATAGATAGAAAGCAGAAACTTCCAATAGATGACCCTAGGAATATACTGAGTGAATAAATGGTGTCTAGTAGAAAGCTATATGGACTACTATTAGTGGCACAGAGTCTCTTTCAGATATATGCTCTTGAGGATATTAAGTGTTTTTTAAAGAAGAAAACGGAGATGAATACATTGGGTACACAATTGGAAGAGAAACAGATTTAGCCATGCCCCATGTCCATCCTCATTTGAGCATTATTTTTCCTATAGACAAAGCATGAAGTTAAAAATAGATTGTTTCATAGATTATTTATACTGTTGTGATTGCATAGAATGTGTTTGGTCTCATATTTGATAGGAAAAACTTACTATCTTAAATAATGTTTACTGGTTGAATGGTGACAAGAGTTACCCTACCCAAAAACACAAGGTCATCTCTCTTTTCCACAACTTTATAATGGCTAAAAAAATGTTCTTCATGGAATTATTGTTGGAACAACTCTTTCTTAGTTAGTGGCATACTTTTGGAGGATTAGAACTCAAGCTGGAGGAAGTTGGTCACTCCAGATGAAATCCATGGCTAGTCTTTGTTACTGCCACTCTTGTTGCTTCATCATTGGTCAGGATATGAACAAATTCCACTGCATGTTCCCATCATCATTATTTCTCTCCTACAATTGGCTAAAATCATCTGAAATTGTGATACCAAAATCTTTCCTTTCTTAGATGTTTCCATAAGTTATTGAATTCATGATGATTTATTTCACTCTCAGATGCATGAGTACATCTACCCTAATTTCCTGTCATGCTTTTGTCATACGACATTTTTTCATTGGTGTTTGATTTACTTCAGCACTAATGTGTACCCAGGACAATATTGTGAACACAGAAAAGAGTTCATTGACAGTGAAAGCTAGAGCATTTGTATAACTGATAACAATGGTCATTGTTTTCACACTAACTATGCTCTCACACGGAGTGTGCTAGAAATTATTTGTGCTGCGTTCTGATCATAAGGATGATGCCCAAAAGCTACAACTTCAGGAAAGATTAGTAGACAAAAAGAACTCTAAAAATCAGAGTTGGTTTTTGTAGGCTCGAATTTTTCAAAACCTACTGTAATAACGGTTCTCAAATGCTTTGCCCCACATCTCGGCCACCATCCAAAAGTAGGATAGAAAGAATGGCAAATAGGACAAAGAGATATGGATCTGGTAAGAAACAGTTCTTTGGGGGCAATTCTAATCTGTTTTTCGGGACTCCAGCAGTCCAGTTCAGTATTGTCAGAATACCAACAGTCAAGTTCAAAAGTGTCACCAATAAAAATAAAAAAACCCAATATCAGTATGATCTAGCAGATCCATCAGGCCTCTACCAAATCACCATGAGGCCTCAGGAAAGAGCAGAACCAGCAGGAATGCCAGGGGTTCTCTGCTGTGCCTCTCTCAATGAAGTGAAGATCAGAATACTCGAGTCCAAAAAAGATTTGCACAGTTCACTGTCCCTTGAGTCCTACTTAGACTAACTCTAAATATCATGTGTCCTCCCAAGGGTGTTGCCTCAGCAAGTTCGAACCACATGAGTCTGAAAGAGTTGCCACGTGAATCTGAATCACATGACAGAACCAGAAATTTTCACTTCATGTTTTGTTCACATGTAGCCTATAATCTACCTGGTCTATAGAAAAAATTTAATTCAACCTGGCTGCTCTGGCAAAAGATCGCATCTAAAGATCTTCTGGGTATGTGTGAGCTGGCAATATTGCAGACACACCCTTCTTACCCACTTTTTAGTTTGTAGAGAAGATTTGACAGAGTGAGTCAGAGATAGGGTATGACCAACTCTCATGAGAACAGTACTGGAAAGAGAGGTTACTCAAGAACAGCTTAGGGAGAGAGAGAGGACACACCTTTACTGGGAAATTTTTACTGAGACGGGTTACAGGTAAAGATAGAATGAGCCAGAGAATGAGAAGGAGCCAGAAAATTAAAACTGATTGCCAGAGATAGTTTGAAGCCAAGCAGAATAGCTCAGTCAGAATCCTGCAGGAGCCAGCTTGAATCAGTCATGTTGGAGAAGAGTTTGGACCGGAACAGCTGAGTTGAACCAACTAGCCAGAATATAGAAAGACCTAGAAAAGATGAACTTATTCATCCTCCCAGGCAACAGTTATATCAGGAGAACACTGATCATTGAGATCTGGTTGTTGTTCATGAGCTGGTGAGTCATCCGATTTTAAAAACATATGAGTTTGGATTTCTTTACATAGCATCCACATTCTCCAACTACTAAACCATTTTGAGTTACATTTTTTCATGCTTTTCATATTTTTTAAACTGAAAGATTTTTGTGGCTTTTAATTATTACCATTTTGGTAGCTGCTGGTTTGGTTTGGTTTGTTTGAAACAGGGTCCTTCTATGGAGCCCTGGCTGTTCTAGAACTCATTCTATAAACCGCATTGGCTTTGCACTCATAGAATTCTTCCTGAATTAGTATATGAAGTACTGGGATTAAATATATGCACTACCACCCTGGCTATTTTCTATCCCTTTACTAAAGAAAATAAACACTAAACATAAACTGAAACATTCAATTCTTAATTTTAGAGTTTCATACAAACTTCCTTTAAAAAATTCCCAAGAGAAGAGGAAGACAGCCCATCTAGGAATAGGAAAAGCTGTCACACTAAGAATCTTAACAACAACAACAACAACAACAACAACAACAACAACAACAGCAGCAGCAGCAGCAGCAGCAGCAGCAAATGATTTCAAAGAATAAAATGAAGAGAACACATTTTTCTTTTGTGAGATTCTCAATCACTTTGGTACAATTTTATTCTAGTATATTTTTTTGCTTTCATTTTTGCTTCTATCTCTTTACAAGCAAAACTATTATTGTTCCTTTAAAGAATAAAGTGTTTTTGGGAATAAAAATTAGGTGAGGAGAATAAAATCAGCAGACATAATTTTTTCTCACAACATTCTATTTTGCCTGGACATGAATATCTAGAGCTCAAATGGTCATATCAGCATCTGAAGAAGAGTTCATGATCTCAGCTATCCACCTTTTCAACTTCCCAGAACAGGTAATCCTAGCTTCCTGGTCCTGCAGAATACTAGAATGTGATTCTGCTACAATCTATTAACAATTGCCTCTGTTATCCGGGCATACACAAATGTATTATTTTCTCTGATAATTTCCTGGGTGTCAAATTATTTATCACTGCTTTACATATTAAAAGAATCATTAAGAATAAAAGGACCAAATTCCCCCACATAGGTACTTCTCAAATACAAATACAACTGAAGTGGGTCTACTATGGCACCCCTCATCCTTTCATGCAGCTTAGCTCATAATTCCCTTCAGTTATCCCTACTCATTGAATAATTGTGACCCTGAAGTCTCCTAATTTTAAAATATAATTTTAACTTTTGTAATGGTTTGAGCTTTGTAGAAGTACTCACCCTTGATGTTTTGAGACATCATTTACAAGTTTCATAGACATCGTAATTGTGTGTGTGTGGGGGGAGCACTAGCAATGCAAGAAAGATATTTTTGGTTGGTGTGATACTTTTTTCACACTATAGATTACTAATGAAAAAGGTATCAATTATTTTGAATATATTTAAAACTATATCACATATAAGAAACAATTTAAACTAGCCTTGGTGATTCCAATTTCTTATAAAACAAGAGAGAGAACATTAAACGGGTGTCTCTTTTTCCATGACAAGTTTACTTGTACAAATGCATCAATTTTTAGGTAAAGATATCTGGAAGGGAGAAATACTAGTCATTCTATGGACCACAGGGTCTCAGATTGTACAATTTTTTGCCCATTGTTTTGTGTTTGCTTTCATTGGCACTTACAGAAACTAAGCTATTTTTGCATTTGCTACATTGTTCATTATCTAAATATTTCTACCTATTTTGTGGAGCCTCATAATAGAATAGGAGTAACAGTGACAGATTATTTGCTGCTAAAGCCAGTATGCTATGGTTTATGCAATGTCAGTGTTAGCATGCCACAGTTACCCAAAGCCTATATGGCTTTTACGTTCCAAAGTGAAGACATTTCTTAATACAGACATAATTAAAAGCGAATTGATGGCCACCAGGATGAGAACGTTTTAACACTCATTGGTGAAAATAATATTGTGTGCTTAAATTTCAAAGATAAGTAAGTAAACATAAATGGAGAATGCTAGTAGCTTTGGTGCTGTATTCATTTCCATTCTAAGTAACATTTTAAAATTTTATAACATTGTAAGTAATTACCTGTCACTTGGAGAGCTATTGTGTTTCAATTAGTATGGTGTTTGATACAGCTTTAGAGAGAAGTTATTTTCTGCCTCTGAAAATGTCAGCATGTGCTTCAAAACGGCTGTAAGAATAGAGAATTAATTGGTTTTAGTTTTACTCATTGTTAATCAATTTATTAATGTTCTTCTTGTATAGTTCTGTTTCAAATCTTTTATGCTCCCTGTTTAACCTTACCATTACCATTGGTTACAAAACAGAAAACATGCTATGCTAAACAAAGGAGAATTTAGAGGTGTCGTGAGAAAACTTTAGTATAGTAACTGGTTAAGTTCATGCCACAGCAAGACTAAATGAAATATGTAAGACGAAGAATCACTTAAAGCAAAATCACTATTAATAAATCAAGAGCAATCAAGTGTGAATTAAAAGCTGTAAGTCATATATTCTATGTTCTCAGATATAAGATTTATTACTTCTGTAATTGTTCTACCATGGAGGATATGCATTTGTGCAAATGTTATAAATTATTACAATGCATATGCCATGAAGTCTCTTCATATTTCCACTCTTAATTATTTCCCTGACTCACAATGCTCTTATATAGAATTCTCTAAGATCAAGATAACAAGGGCCATACTAGCTGCCTCAATTATTTCCCATATATTATCATGTATGAAAGGTTCATGGGAAATAAGGATAAAAATACAAGTAAAATATTAAAAAAGTATTAAACTGGAGTGATAAAGGAAAGGTAGGTAGCAGACTATACTACTATGGTTTACTAATGACAAAATTGCAGAGTGCATCTCATTCCCAAGACATGGCTTGCTAATGCTTTTTACTTTGTTTCTTTCTTTTTTTTTTTCTTCTGCAACACAATCTTTTTTTTAGAAAAATCTAACTTGATCAAGTTATTCATTCAATGGACCATTGTTCTCCCTCATGGAAACCACAGATTATAACCATAGCACTTTCTATGCCTACCCAGATCTGATTAATAAAACAACATGGAGACATACTATGAATCCTTTAAGGCTTTTGCTTACTCTTGTTCCTAGCTAGATCTTATAACATTAAACCATTTATTCTATTCTAATTTCTTCCATGTGACTTGTTACTTCTTCCCAGTTCCAGCACTTGCTTCTCTTTTCACATCTGGCAGAAAAATTCTCAAGGATGTGACTCTCCTTTTCCAGAGATCCTCTCTCTCTTCAGGATGTCTCATCTTACTATCCTACCTTTTGCTATAGGCCATAGTATTTTAATTTTAACAAATTGGAAGGCACATTAGGCAGGCAAGGAGAGACATAAACACATCGTCACAAAGTATACAAAAATAGCATTCCAACAATTGATAATGGATGTCTTATAGGAAATATTTGGTACTATGCCTGCAATAATTGGGAAATTCAGTATGTGAGAGCTACCAGTTAATAGCATGATTCATTGTCAATTTATTACATTTATTATAACGCATTGCAGCCATAATACAAAATAAACTTGGCACTCAGGTAGAATCCGTAGTAAGGTCTGAAAAATATTTTGTAATGCTAAAAAGTACTCATACCAAGTAATGTACATGAAAATTGAAAATGAATTAGAGGCAAACCATCATTCTCAAACAACTATACACTCTAGATAACACATCAAAGAAAAACATCAAAGAAAAAGTAAAAGAAGAAAATATATTTTAGCCTACCTTAGCTTCCATAGCAGGGATTCTACCAATGTCTCTTAACAATTATGTGTCCATCTCTTGCCCCCCGCCATGTGTATGTGTGTCTGTGTTGTGTCTCCATGTGTGAATATGTGAGTGTGTGTCTACACAATTAAATGTTCTCCTTAAAGATGTATAAATACAGATACAAATTTACAAAAATGGCAATCAATTCAAAGTTAACACTTACTCAGGGATACCTGTGCACCAAAGGAAATGAATGTAATATTGAAGATCCTCCTGTGCTTTAACACGTGCTATCTACAGCTTTTATTAGTTTGTTTGTTTTTTCCAAGCTTGTTACTTTTTGATATTTTGCTATGTTTGCTTTTATTCATTTTTACACACATAATAGACTCATTTTCTTTAGTTGCTTTGAAAATATAATCTGATTTGTTTCATCATCTTAACCACCTCCTACAAGGCCTTCCAAATCCACTCCCCTTAACTTTCCAACCTACACAACATTGTGCCCATTTTCTCTTTGCTTATCTTGTCTGATTGATGTTTTCTTTAATATATGGTCTTTCATTGGAGCATGGCTTACTGATTAGGGACTAAACTCTAAAGAAAACTATCCCTATCGGCAGCTACATTGTCAATAGATTGTAGGCTAGAAGTAGGACTTAACGTCCACCTTATCTCCCTGTGCTAGAATTTGGTTTGTCTTGAGCTTGCATAATTCTTTATATGTCATTACAACAACCTGTGCTGCTGCTCTCCCGCACACAGAAAACATGGATCCTCTGTAGTTATCTGGAACTCTTATATTCTTTCTGTCACCTCCTCAACAATAATATCTGAGTTGTTTGAGGAGGGGGTATAGTATATATGATACAATTAGATTTGAACATTCCACAAATTCTTATATTCTTCATTTCAACAAATTGATAATCTGTTAGTCATCATCAATTGTAAATATATTTGTTGATGTAGACAGAGAAGTGCATTAATCGATGGTCCTAATGATAAGTCTTTGGTTTAATATTATATTTTGTTAGGAAAATAGAAGTAGGATCTCCTTTCAGGCCTATAGCCTGTCTAGCTACAAGTCCTTGGGATGACAGGGTGCCATTCATCAGTTTTACCTTGGAGAGCGGGTCTTAAATCCAACCAGAAAGTTGTTGTTTGTCCTCACACCACTATTTCAACAGGAGACATGTCTTACAAAACCAGTATTACAGTAACACATAGAATTCACAATTCAACAAAGTTATTGTTTTTATCCTCAGGTAACATGAGTAGCACCTTACAGCTCTATGAAAGCTAACCAGTATGGATGAAGCTTCCGTGTCAGTACCAGCTTACCATCTTCATGTTCTATGTATGATCAAGTATGTAATACCTTTATCAATAGGGTCTACATTGACAAAAGTCTGTAATGTTTGGGGATCTATTGTAACTCACTGACTTAAAACTCCAAACTAAGTAACAAATTCCTGGAACTAGGCTTATTTTTGTTATATTGTGGAATCTAGAATGGGTATTGTTACCCTATTGTTAGGTACCTCCATTATATATAAGCATAATATGCCATAGTAGGTCTCCATATGACTTATTCAGGGATCCTTAGTAAAATCCAAACAGTGATTGATTTTTTACCATATGCCTGTACATAGTATCTGTAGACAACATACATTAAAATTTGTTATCACTGTAACATTTTCCTCCTGACTTTATGATAACAAGATGACCACTGACATGGGAACTTCAATCAGGACTAACAGCTGCTATCCTCTGAATTGCTGAGGGTCATTGATTGACTACACTGTGCCATTTGAATTGGAGGCAATTTTAAGGTGAAGACAGAAATCAATAGGACAAGGGCATAGGATGGTGGCAGAGAATACCTATGACAAGTCATAGTTGAGTCTAAGATGGAAAGAAGGCTTTGTTGCATTTCTGAGCTTGGTGACTCAGACAAATAAACAGAGACAAATACCAGAAAGGTTGTACTTATTCTAGTTCTCAATGAAATATATTGGCTTGGAAATTCCACTCTGGTGATGGAGATCAATGTTGTAAATGAAGGATTTTTCCCTCAACTGCCACATATGTTGTATGTAAGAAAACTTAAATGGCCTGGCAAATATAGAAGATGTCACTTTATTCACTCCTTTTCCACTCTTCCTCATTTCTATGATATAAACATTCATTCTTGTTTAAAAAATTTAATATTTCTCATATTGACTATATGAGCTGTCACTTAAGAAATCCGTTTACTATGTTTACCAAAACTATGGGATTATAAATGCTAAGTTAGTTGCCTTTCTTTCAGTCTCAGTTGAATTGATTATAACATATATACATAACACATACACACACACACACACGCACACACACACACGTGTGCGTGTGCATGTGTGTGTGTGTGCGTGTGTGTGTAGAGATAATGAGGGTAGATTTAGTCAAGTGGTCTTATCTATAAGAATAGGAAAAAGAAAAGTCTAAAATTTTGAAATATGTAAAAATAAATGGTCATTGTTTTTAAAGAAGGTTTTTTTGTTTTTTTTTTAATTTGTTTGTTTTGTTCACTTTTAATCTCATTTTGTTGTGTTTGGGCTTTTTTTAAGAATGTGTTTTCATGTAATATATTAGTAAGAATTTACCAATGGCATAAAAGCTATTGAATAATTTCACATCACACAAGAGAGATATAAAATCAATAGAGTCGAAACTTTCTAAGTCAGACCTCTTTTAAAAAGATAGTTCAATTACATTATTGTTTTAAAACAATGTGATCTTAAGAAATATATGTTCCTAATATAACAATCAATGCCTTGGTTGCAAAAATTCAAAAAGGATAGAGTAATTTGTATACTTTAATGATTTGCAATATATGCAAAGGAAGTATGGCTTAGATATTTCTATACACTGTACTTGGAATTAGGAGACTAGGTGAAATGCTACATAAATTAGAGATAAGATTGGCAAAGTTCCAATCTAACCAAAATCCATGTTTATCAATAAAAGTGTCGATGAGCCTTTCCTTGTCTCCGCTAAAGAGTGAACAGAGAGAAATATGAGATCCAGTAACGTGGTATTGGTGTCTTTCTGAGTGTGTTAGTCTTTATGAAACTTGATCCATTAATATGTGCAGATTTTGTCTTATTATGTTTCATCTAAAATTGAAAATTTGCTTTAAAATTCCTTTAAAATGAGGTAATTCTTACAAATGTAACAAAAAGCAGAGCATACAAACTTTATCTACTGTATATCAAACAATGTATGGGTAGGAGGGGTTCAAGCAACCTACATGGACTATTGGACTCTACTGTTTACTGATGAGAAGAAATGTAACTATGCTGTGGTAATATGATGACTTTACTATTATCAGAGACCTTTCTTAAAATAGTTTTCTTTTCATTGAAGGTAGTATACCAAAAGTCAAGGTTTTCTACTCAGCAGAGATGAGCCATCTCATCCTTTATGCAATTTTAATACATTTTTGGTAGCATAATATTTTTAGTCAATAATTGGTTTTTGAAGAATTATTACTGCACTTGAGTAAGATATACAATGAATATGTGCAGGGTCCCAGATAGAGTAGAGGTAGAGGGCAGGATGTATAAAAGTAATCATTAATTAATTTTGTCTATTTTTCTGAACATGGCAAGAACAAGTTTCCAAACTTAAATTTCATGGGTCTGTATTGAGTTTCACATTATCAGAAACAACCATATTTATCAAAACCTGTATAGATAAATAAAGCATTAAATATTCTGTAAAGGCGGCAGAACTGGCTCAATCAATCAACACACTTGTTCAACAGACTTGAGGGGCAGGTTTTGGATCCTCAGCACACACATAAAAAGCCAGTTATGGTCAGATGCCTACCTGGAACCCTGGACCTCTTGGCAACAGAAACAGGAGGATCCCTGGAATTTGTTCGTTGCCAACCTAGGTTTTAAAAAATAAACACTCAATACAAGTTTCATTTAGGTAACCTTTTTCAATAGAAAAAGATTGAGAGAAATAGAACAGGGTATCTGACACCGCCTTCTGGCCTCTGCATGTATACACATGTGCATACAGCACCTGTATGCATATACAATAAACATATTCATAAGAAATATTAGATAATGTAAGATCTATTTAAAAATGAATTCTTATTTTAAAGCTAAGAGGATAAGATTGCAAAGAAAGAATACACACAGCATAAATTTCATGAAACTGTTCTGTGGCAATCTTAAAGAGTTGATATATCCAAACTAGTGTTAACCAATTCAAATTACTCTTTTTTGAGTTTTTTTTTTCTTTCTGTTTTTTAGTAAAACTATTATGCACACCAGGGAAACCCTACTTAGAAATAGCTCACAATAAGTTTATTATCTATGATATAATATAATAAACTAACTTTCAAGTACTTTTAAATTAAGGAAAATAGAAGACATAATATAATACAATTTAGAAAAACGGAAAGAGAAGCAAGACTTTTTTAAAAAGGAAGAAATATTAGCTATAAGAGAACCTATTAACAGTAGCTAAAAGCACAATTGATGACAGCTGAAATTCCCAGGCCCCTGAACGACTTCTGCTGGGCTGTCTTGAAATTTCAAACAAAAGAGATGTTGGGCCACTGGGAAATGATGGCTAGAGAACCTTCAGTGACTTTCTGTTGGCCAATAAATCAAAATCCTCCTTGCGGAAACAGAACAGTTTTCCTATGCAGTTCCCCCTGGAAATGGTCTCCCTGATCTGGTAGAACTTGCCAGAAGGAGTTTGCATCTCCACTCTGCCTTCTGTCCTCTACATTCATCATTCTCATGTTCACGTCCACGCAGTCATGCTACCCTCCCTGCATCCTGCTCTTTCACCTGGACCGATGATTCAGATCCTAGGCATCTTTCAAGGTCCTTACACATCTACAATCTGCTATCAAACCGTATCCAACTATCATAGGCAGAGTTGACCTTTCCTTTCCAGAGCCTCCTGGGTAATTTTCACTGGGTCTGAAACATAACTGGTAATTATTGGAAAATCAGCAACAGCTGTTGAACCGGATGTTTTTTTAATGGGCCCACAGAATGAGTGCTGTCACATTTTGCCTTCCTTGTTCCTGGTCCACTAATATTGGTGTACTCCACTGAATAGTCATTTCAGCTCTATTGTGCATGGTAGCCAGTAAAGGACATGTCACAGGAAACTCATCTACCACAAAGGCAAATGTCAATATCTTCCTTTCCATTCCTGGACCTGTCAGGAAAGGTTTTTGTAAGTGATGGGAGGGTAAGAACAGAGATTTAAGCCCTAGTGTTTGCCTTTACGTGGATTGTAGTCTCAGCAGTTTTTCTAAGTCCTTTCAACTGTATGTCTGGCATTTTGCCTCTTCCCTTTGCTTCTCTATCTGGAAATTCTTCTGTCTGGAAATTCTTCTGTCTTCTCTGTATAACTTCCCACTAATTCTGAGTTTCCTGAAGCTTCTCATTAAATTGATTTTGTCCAACTAGCCTGAAGTTCTTTCAGTTATTCATGGCTCAGTGTTCTGGGTGTCCAGGCATTGCACATAGTGTACAAGTAGCAAGTCTGAGCTCTGTTCATGGGATAAACCAGAGAAAAGCCACTTTTCCGTTTCTCTAAACTTCAGTAAATAGGTGTGTTTTTTTACACAGTAGAAATCAATCCCAGTCAATTCAAAGCAATCATAATCATTTTGGTATTTCAGTAATCCATTAAAAACCTCGTAGGAAAGTTTATAGTGTCTGAGACTTACAAAGCATAGGTTAGAAGAAGCGTCCATCATTACAGAATCCATTGGCATGCCTGAATTGAGCCTGGATCCAGGTAGAGTTATATACAGATCATGGCCTACCAAAATCCATAAACTGCATCCCCTCTCTCAGGTTATTAGAACATGATTTTTTGGCAGGCATGTCTATAAAGATCTAAATAAACCTAAAATAAGGTCCTTAGATTAGGCTTCATGTGACTGATATCTTGTCAAGAAGATGACAAAGGCACCAGCAATGTATTCACCAAAAAGTAAGACTTCATAAAGACACAGGAAGTAACAGGAAGTAACTGTTCCCTGTAAGCAGAGAGAGAAGCCTCAGCAAACAACACACCAACCATACGATAGATCCCGGGCTTCTGGCCTCTAGAAATACGAGAAATGAACCATCTGTTATGTGAGGCTCACGCTTTGTGGTCTTTTCTCCTGATGTCTGTAGAAACGAATGTTCTCATCATCTTATGTTAACCACATTTTGTTAAAAAGTGCTACCATAAATTTCCAAACAGCTTTATGGTTCCAGTCGTGTATTTAAGTGTCATCTTATACATTAATAAGATGATATCAGGAGGTCCACCATACAATAACCTTATACATAGAAATATGCAAGTCAAACCTTTCCACAATTTGAATCTATAAAATAAAAATTTTATAGAATAACTATGAACACATATAATGATTTTTATATAATATAAATAGTGGTCATCCTTTAAGCTTTTAGATTACAAAATTGAAGGTAGAAAGGTGTAATCTGAATAGTCATATGCATTTATTAATTGTCACAGAGTATAATTAATGTTAGCATGCGGCAGTGGTAAAATAAAACTGATTAAATTTAGTTTTAATTTCTGTTGTTCTTTTAGAAAGAAGTGGGAATTTTCTGTGAAGTTAGAAAAAGAGAATGCTAGTTTTCCAACTGAGAAATGACACAAATATTACTGGACAGCCAACATCTGGTCTCATTTAAGTCTGTTCTGGACAGGAAAAAAAATAAAGATTATACCAGAGGGAGCAACCCTATGCTTGCGGAGAAATGAAGAGAATGACATGGTAGGTCTTTCCAGTGATTAAAAACCTTCCATTTTCACATAGCCTTACCACAAGTCGAACATTTATCTTTGTTCAGCTTTTGCATTTGATTGTCTAGTGTACAAAAATCTCAAGAAAAATGTTAGAATAAATTTTCCCAATGAACAATGCCAAGTAAAGGTATTAGAACCTTCCCAACTCTTTAGCAAGCTATCATCAAAGGCCACCATAGGTAAAAACATCCTAAATTCATGTGAGGGGATTGAGTGATTGCCTCGCTTGTAAATAAAGTCTGAAAGAAATATGTTTTTTCAAGGTCAATATATATGATTACCAGGAAATTTAGTGAAATTAAATTCAGTGGTGTTGCAAGGGCAGACGCTGTAGGTAATAATGTTTATACAACTCAAAGGTGAACTGAAGGTTGCCTGTTCACCTCTTTGGCACAGAACATCGAGGCCAGAAGCTTATGCGTTTGTAATGGAGTCACACAGCTGCTGTACAGTGTTGTCAATTTTACACATGCCTGGTGAGAGAAGTCACTTCGTGGAGGAATACAAGTCTAAAGCTAGCAGAATAGAGCTGCAGGGTATAACCCAGGCATTCCATTAATTTCACTACAGTCAGCTTACCTAATATCCCTCTTAACAATTATGATCCTGTTTCTGGTTCTAGATGACTCTACTAAAAAGTGAAGCATTATAAACCTTATAGCATAGTTACAATATTGTTATCAAATTTACATGAATGGACTGGGGCTGGAAGCCAACTGGCTGTATGACTTAGGTCTATTTCTTGGGGAATGATAGACCACAGGATTCAAAATATCAAATATATGTGAACAGAACTATTTTTTTAAAATTCAAAATAATTAGTGTCTATGATTAAGCAGTAATTTAAGATCTTTACTTCTAAATAATCTATATCATTTCAGACATGAGGTATCTAGAAAATAGTAGGGGATTCCAGGCAAGGAAATAACACATTTTAAGACATTAGAAGTTTTAGACACATATTTAGAAACACAAACAATACATACACACATATTCATATAAATAATATTTCATATTTATGTTTGTTATCAAATACTAAATATTTGATGAATAATAATTATCACATACTCGTGAGTTGTTTTCTTCTCATTGGACAGTATATTTTTTGTCTAATAAATAGTAAATGTGCACCTTTAAGGACTACTAACAGAAATATCAAGTTTTATTTCTGTAAACAGAAAGCGGCTATGTTGGAGAATAGGATTGTGGCCTTCAGACATGTTGCATTGCTCCTACCTAATTTCAGATATAAATGGGTTTCTGTAGTCTCAGCTACCCAATCCTGTTCACCATCTCTTTACCCTGAAGTAAACCAACTACAATTCACTGACACTGTCAGCCCCTAAACAGCAATAGCACTGACTGGTTTTACTGGAATGGCTGGGTAGAAGAAAGAGTACTGGTCTCTGTGTGGGAACTGTGACTTAACTGTATTCCTATCACCCATTCCAGACAAGAGTAGAGTATGTTCAAGTAAACTGACAAGTACAATCATAAATGGAATTACATTCATAATGCTTGATAATGGAGTCAGTACCCTAGATGGTAACTAAAATGCATACATTTATATCTGGAAGTATAACCTATATTCAGATGAGTTCACTATTTCCTAGATAGTGACTTCAATGAGTAACTGAGCCCCACTGTTTCCTCATGAAAAATGTGTGATACTATTAATCTAGGCGAGAACTGTAGTACAGAACACATCAGGTAATATAGCTATGGTCCAGTGGCTGGCAGTAATAGGTACTAAAAGAATTTATAAAATTATAAACTTACCTATAATGTACACAGACACTTAATAGAGACTGATTTTATTCCTATAGATCTTTATCCCATGAAGGAATCTAAGATATATAGTAAGAAAATGGCAGCTGAAGACATCTTGATAGAGCCCCTTTCTCTAAAATTCTGTAGTAATCTCTACTGTGTGTTGTTTATACATATCGTCACTGTATAGGCTGTGTGTATTCTGTTCTGTTTAATGTGAACAATACCTTTAGCCCCTCTTGGAAACTCTGATTTAGATAAATATGCAGGTTATATTTTTTAAAAAGCAAGAATGAAGGTGGAACAAATGCTCAGTGGTTAAGGTACTTACATGTGAAAGCATGAAGACTTGAATTAGACTCTGAATACACTCATTGCCAAACCCAGACAATATTGGAAATGTAAAGAAGTGCATACTAACAGGAGCCTGATTTAGCTGTCTCCTGAGAGGCTCTGCCAGAGCCTGACCAATACGGAGGCAGGTGCTCGCAGCCAACCACTGAACAGAGAACAGGGTCTCTAGTGGAGGAGTTAGAGAAAGAACTGAAGGAGATGAAGGGGTTTGCAACCCCATAGGAAGAACAACAATATCAACCAACAAGACCCCCCAGAGCTCCCAGAGATTAAACCACCAACCAAAGAATACACATGGAGGGAACCATGGCTCTAGCCATATCCGTAGTAAAGGATGACTTTATTGGGCATCAGTGAGAGGAGAGGGCCTTGGCCTTGTGAATACTCAATGCCTGCATGTAGGGGAAAGCCAGGGCAGGGAGATGGAAGGGAGTGGGTGGGTGGGTGGGGAAACACTTTCACAGAGGCAGGGGGCGGGGACAAGGAATAGGGGGACTTCAGATGGGAAATTAGGAAAGGGGATAACATTTGAAATGTAAGTAATAAAAATATCCAATTAAAAAAATAAAGAAAAAGCAAAGAAAGTGAGTACATTGTTTTAAGTGCAAAGTGGTTGTACATTGTTCTAAGACCAGCATTGGAAAAGCAGAGTAGATGAGGGTCCCAAGGCTCACTGGCTAGCAAGTCTAGCCAAAACACAGAACTTTAATGTAGTAAGAGACCCCATCTCAATCACATTGAGTAGCAATCAAAAAAGACATCTTAACACCAACCTCTGTCTTCTATACATGCCTGCTTGGACACACATACACATGCCTGTACGCATAACAGCCAAAATTAAGTACCAAGTAAAATGTAATGAAATATAAACACAGGTCATAGTCTGCAATGTTAAAATTTAATATCTGAATTTGTTAATTAGGATTACTCTGTTAACCATGTAACCATGAAAGAGAAAAATACGTTACAATCAGCAAAGGTGTTCAAGTTCTAGAGAATGACATGAAGGTCATGGGAGAAATAAACACTGGGAACAATGAATTTTAAATATAGATTAGAAGAATAATCTAGGAGATGAGGGACAATTTCCACTGAGTGATGAGGATATCAGCAGACCTAGTAGTAATCAGTGCATATATTCCAGGAGTAAATGGTTCAGATTGTTCCTTTCCTATGCATATGGACATCAACTGCTGTATGAAGCTCCTAAACTTCACATATTGTAGCCCAGATATTTACTTTCACCTTTCACACTTCACAAAAGGCTTCTTGCTTGTTCTTTACTTCATAACAAGGTGTGATGGGGCCCCTTCCTTAAATTCTTAATTAAATTAATTATTTACTGATCCAGACTTTTGTTCTTCATCAACGTTACAAGTTTCTGTTAGGTATTTGAGTTGAAGCCTATGGTGTAAATCATGTGTTTTCTGATAAATTCTCTATTCCATTATGGTTTTTCTGTCCCTACTAAATTATTGGTCCTTGCTGTGCTCTATTTCCTATGGTCTCAGTGGTCTTTTTCTGCACTGCATTCTTATGTAATAAGTCTCAAGTTGCTTCATTTCCCCAAAGACCCATGACCAAAAATATATGGAGTACTCCCAAAGGGAGTTTTCTAAAATTGCAATTAATAAGAGGGGTTTTGGATTTGTAATCTCTCCCCATCAGCTGAGAGTGGATTATAGCAGTTCTAAAAGTTTATGGCCTGCTTTCCTAAAGGTCATAGATTATCCTAGTCATCCCACATCATTTTTGGTGTGAAGAATTTTCATTTGAGGGAGAGATAAGCTTCTAAGGCCATTTCTGCCCTTTTAAGGAAAAATCCTTCCCTGTTTCCTTTACTCCCTTATGTCAAGCAATTTGTTTTTTATTGATTATTTCAAACAGAGTCCCCATACATTGTTTCATGAGGGAAAAGACTAGGAATGCCTCATTACATTGATATTTGCCCTTAATCAGGCTGCTTTTCATAAAACTGCCTTCGAGAAAAGGTTATTATGCTTTTCAGCTGATGATTATGATAAAGTCAAAGTTATCTCTTTCACTAGCTTTAGATTATAGAGGAGCAACAGTGAAAATACATATTTTAATCATTCTAAAGCAAACCCCAGGATGTATTTTTATATTGTGATTTGTTCTTAAGAAATATCACCTGCACTAGATTAGATAATTCATGAAGTCATGGCTAGAGAGGTGGTTCGGCAGTTAAGTGGGCTTCTCTGTCAGGAGACCATATTGGCTATTTGTAATTCCAGCTTCAGGGATACAGCTCCCTCTTCTGGCCTCCTCAGGCACCTGCATACATATGCACAAGTGTGCAACACACACACACACATACACACACACACACACACACACACAGAGTCACAGTCACACACATACACATACACTACAAGGACAGATGAGTGTACCTAAAATTGAATCAAATTAACTACAGTCTAATTGAGTCTATACATTTGCCCTTAAGTAAATAAGCACTCATTAAATGGGAGTAGAGTTTATAGAAGACTTAATAGAAAATATTGAACAGAAATAAAGCGACTACATCAGTTGTTGATGCTCATGTAGATTCTTTATGTACCCCAAAGCAATTATCTTGCTGTGGTGGCTATTTCTGATGTCAAATTGACTTATATCTGGAATCAACTATAATCCAGAAATGGACTGGACAGATCTGTGACCCAGTCTTGTGTCTGGAAGACACAAGCTTTTGATCCAGCTCTTGAGGCTGCAAGACACACAACCCTTTAATCCAGATGTTGAGGCAGATCTTTAATCTGGGCCATACCTTCTGCTGGAGGTCTACATAAAGCCAGTGGAAGAAGAAATGGTTCATCACTTTTTGCCTGCTTGCACTTAACTTTCCAACTTATCTGTTGTAGCCTCCATCTTCAGGATCCCATCTTATACAGAAAAACAGCTGAAAGGCCCAGGCTCCAAATGAGTAACTACTAGGCTCTTGGACTTCTCATTTATAGCTGGCCATTGTTGGATTAGTTGGACTGCAGCCTTTAAGTCATTCCAATAAATTCTGCATAGATATTCATTCTATAAGTTCTAGAGAACCCTTGCTATCAAATTTACAGTTCTTTACATAGTATTTCAAAGACCATCATAAAAAGAGAGAGAGAGAAAGAGAGAGAGAGAAAGAGAGAGAGAGAGAGAGAGAGAGAGAGAGAGAGAGATACTTTCCTTCTTGTCAGTAATATGGAGATGATACTAAAATATGTCAAAGTGGGCTGTTTATATCAGTGCCTGATTTACATGCTCCAAATGTTAAGGAGTGTTCTCCAAATGATTCTGACACATCACTTATCAGTGATGACACTGAAGTAGAGATTAAGATGATCCTTTTGGTGGCACTCCTTGATACCTGTCTGCTGTACCATGCTGGCAAACTATATCACCATCAGTGGAGAGCAACATGTCTTAATTGTTACTAATTAGCTCCCAGATACCAGCAACAAACGGCCTTCTCTACTTCATTTGACAATGAAAAGAATAAGACCACTCACATTTTAAATTTTATCACATGCAACATGTTACAATTGAATAGAGCTATGTAACTGCTACTGCATAATATGAAATCCACAGTTGTCTAACAGCTTGTGACATTGTCTGACACATGCAAATTTTGTACACATTTGATAAACAAAGTATAGATAAATATTAAAAACCTGCAAATGAAGTTCAAGTGAGCAGGAATATTCATTCTGGTTTGTTTATGTCACAAATAATAGGAATAAGAAAATTAAATGAATTAAATGGATTAACAGGTTAATAAATTAAAAATTACTTTTAGGTAAATAAAAATAGAAATGGGCACTATTCTGCTTGGACAAACTGCTAGTTAGTCTGCTCCCTGGAAGAGGCTATATCCTGAGGCATACCAGAAGATCCACTGCATTCAACATTTGTATACAAGAAGAACCACTGCACTTAGAACATTGGATACTACATCCTGAGGCATCCCAGGAGATTTGCTACACCCAGAGCATCTGACAGGATAACCCGAAAAATCCCAGGAGATTCACTGAACCCAGGACACCACAGATTGAAGACATCCCAGGATTTCTCTGAACACAGGGCAAATGGACAATTGACACCACAGTCTGAAGACTCCAAGGGGCTCTCAGGCATGCAGGGCAACTAACCCAAAAGACTGAAAGCCTTCCTGGAAGGAGGCTGCACACAAGGAAATAGAAACCACAGTCCATTGACACCCACCCCTGCCCACCCTTCATGGCCCCACCCCAAGAACAGCTTCTCACAGGACAACAGTGCTCTGCTGAAGACCCAACAGTCATAAGACCTCCCGGGAGATCTACTGCAGGTAGGGCGACAAATTAGAATCTTCTCTGCCTCTCTGAAGGCCCTCTAATTGGAAGATCCCACAAGAGATCTGTTACAGCTAGGGTCACAGGGCCACCAGGAGGCCTATTGCAACCCAGGGACGAAAGAGGCAGACACCAGACAGAATCGCCCAGACCAGCAAACATTAGGGATAACCAAATGGGGATAGGCAAGCACAGGACCATAATCAACAGAAGCCAATATATGTGGGCATCAACAGAACCCAGTTCTCCCACCACAGCAAGCCCTGAATACACCAACACACCTGAAAATCAGGAAGCTGACCTAAAATCCTATCTCATGAAGATAATAGTGTCCTTTAAGGAGAATATAAATAACTCACTGAAAGGAATACAGGAAAACACAACCAAACAGGTGAAGGAATTGCATAAAGCAGTCCAAGACCTAAAAGTGGAAGGAGAAACAATAAAGAAAACACAAATGGAGGCAAACCAGGTAATGGAAAACCTAGGAAAGGGGTCAGGAATGAGGGATGTACGTAACACCAACAGATTATAACAGATAGAAGAGAGAATAACAGGTGTAGAAGATACTGTAGAAGAGATTGACACAACAGTCAAAGAAAATTCAAAGCATAAAATACTCCTAACCCAAAATATCCAGGAAATTCAGGACACAATAAGAAGACAAAATCTAAGAATAATTGGAATGGAGGATAATGAAGATTCCTAGTTCAAAGGACCTGAAAACATCTTCAACAAAATCATAGAAGAAAACTTTTGCAACCTAAAGAGATGGCCATAATGGTACATGAAGTCCACAGAACACCAAATAAATAGGACCAGAAAAAGAAATCCTCTTGTCACATAATTATGAAAACACTAGCTTCCTGGCTGCTGAGGCCGTGGAGAGCTCATAGGCAACACACCGCCAGCAAACTTGAGCCTGGGGACCACAGGTAAGACAAACTTTTCTGCTACAAACGACTTGCCTGGTGATCTCGGGTCACACAGAGGCGGAGTTCCTCTGGGGCCGGACACTTCCGGTGTTTGGCCAGAGTCCCGGACCAGCGGAGGATCCCTGCCTTCAGCAGCCTTCTGCTCCCAGGCCCCCGGAGGGGAGTTCTGGCCGCTGGTCGGGTGGGCACTTGAGGCAGCAGAGCGAGGAGACCACCAACGCTGCCCACCTCTGCCCACATCCCTGGCCCAGGAGGATACTGCACGGCCCTGGGCACCAGAGAGGAGGGCCCAGGAGCAGATCCACTGCGCCTGAGACACCGCACCTGAAGGGGACCCCACCGGATAAACAGTTCTCTGCACCCAAACCTGTGGGGAGGGAGAGCTAACCTTCAGAGAGGCGGACACGCCTGGGAAACCAGAAGAGACTGCACGCTGCACACAGTACTGACCCCAGAGGAAAA